>NC_133934.1:99954689-100254689 GCF_031877795.1 Strix aluco | reverse complement strand
GATTTCTCCTAAATGCCTACAGAATATTTCATCCACCTCTCTGTCCTGGGTGGGTGGCCTATAGTAGACTCCTACTACAACATCTGCCCTGTTGGCCTTCCCCCTGATTCTAAAGCAAAGACACTCTACCCTGTCTTCGCTACATTTGTGCTCAAAGCAATCGTAACAGTCCCTAACATACAGCGCCACCCCACCACCTCTCTTTCCTTGTCTGTCCCTCCTAAAGAGCTTGTAGCCATCAACAGGTGCACTCCAGTCAATGGAGACATCCCATGATCTTATCTTGTTTAATGTGAAAAAAACCCCAACAACTCAAACACGGGAGAGGGAGTGCAATAAACATGGGACTATACTCAGTTCATATTTTTTCTTATATGAGCAAAATATTATGTATATCATCTCTATGTTGTGTTGCTTCTTCCAAAAGAAGCAGCACAGAATGTAGTGTACAGTAAGTAAAAAGCCTAAGAGGCATTAGTCAGTATCAGTTTTCTTTGGACCGTTGGGTAACCTTGAAAGAAATTTTGAAAGAAATAATTTTGAAAGAAATAACCTTGAAAAATGACCTTGAAAGAAAGATTCTTTTTTTTTTTCCTTTTTTCATGTCTAACCTGTGTTATTGAGGAGATTCACCTGTGAGCACATTGACTTGATTGAACTTTAGCAGAGCAATAACAATGCAAATACTAGAACTAGGAGAACACTTCCTGACTAATCCAAGAGTAAATTTTTTATTGAACTGATTGCCCTCCTCAGAGAAAGTGAGAAATAGTCTCTCTTCCACTAAATTTGTCTTTTACTCCGAATGTTATCTACCAAGATAAAGGGTGAGTATGTAATATCCAAGATGTGCTTAGTCATTGTTTGAAAAAGCTAGATTGAAGGTTTAACTGCCATGCTATGCTTCTACTTACTGAAGTGCTCAGAGATTTTTTTCTTTTTTTCTGTATTGCTCCAGCCATCCTTTCACAAAGAGATACGGAAGTGCTACTTCTAGAATTTGATGTCTATTTTGGTATTGGAGTTTTCACATAGATTTATAACAAAGGTATTGCTAACAGAAAGGATGTGATATAATTCGTAGTTGTACTTCATTATTTGCTAGATTGAAATGATGGGGGTTGTAATTATGCTTTGAATCTTTGGAGGTTGTATTGCTGTGGGGTTGGAAGCTCAAGAAAAGAAATCACAGACATGGTTTAGGCATCAGCTTTTTAACTTTTTTTTCCTTTTCCTTTTTAAAACCTCATCGGTAACTTGTGAACAAGAGACTATCATCTCTTCTAGAGAATCAGGGATTCATGAAATGTTGGCTTAGAAAAAGGCTATGAAAAGGCCCCATCTGTTACTCAATTCTGACACAATTTGGAGTAAGAGGATCTAGGACAGGCTATTTCCAAATCCTGGGTCAAAGGGTGGGGAGAAGACATTTTCTGCTTCATGAGCGTGGACCCTATCTTTGGTTTTAGCTAACGTATGGGAAGCAAAGTGTTTAAATCCTCTAAAAATCCCCTTCTCTTACGCTGGTTTGCTCAAGAATTTAGGGCGAGATGCTCAGTCTCCCAGGTGAGGCAAAAAGATGCTATTTCCCTAATGTTATTTTCCTGAATGCTGTTTCATTTAAACAGTTTGGAAAAGCAAATCAAAACCATCACTTATGGTTGTGAAAGCCAAGGTTTTCCTGGGCGCTGGCTCACATCCATTGCAAACATCTGGGATCTTTGATGGTATAGTAAGCTTCAATATTAAAACAAAAGTAGAGATACACCTCTCATCTCTAATCCTTCGTGTCCCCTACTACTAAAGAGTCCCTTTAGTACTGTACTATTCCATTCATAGTCTGTCCTTTTCACATATGACATCATCTCAACATCAGAGCCTTCAGGCTCTTCCACTGACCCCTGTTGCAGTCCCTTCACTCCCAAACTCCTCTTTCTACCAAAGCAATCCAAGAAACAAAATATCCAAATATCACAGATAATGTTGTATTGAAATCTCTTGACCTTAATTTCAGGATTGTAAAAAAAATAAATGTCTTTCTTCACTCTTTCAGTTAATCAGTGCTGAATGACTAATGTTATCTTCCAGTTTAATCACCCAGGTAGAAAAATAGTATCATACACTGCAATGACGTATACATGATTAATTCTTCTGTGTTGGATGTGCATATTGGCAAGGCTCATTTTCTCCCATATAACATCCAGCCCTAACAAAAACAGATGGTAGCAACAAGTTAGATGGGACCTCTGATAGGTAGGGTTCAATTTAATGGTACAGGATGGAACCTCTGGTTCAGTGATCACAGTATGTTCCTTTAAGACAAGGAATTATTTACCAACTGATTGTCTTCAAAGCTTTTTTTTTCACCCTTTCTGTACATGGACCTTCTCATCACTTTGTTGAATGTATATGTAGTGTTCTAGAGACAAAAACCTTATATGAATGGCATTTTCAAGTTTGTGTCCTGAAGGTAATAAGCATTGTGCACTATCTTTGGAAATTTGAGTAATTAAGTTTAGTGATGGGACCATTAGAACACAGTTTGGGCTCCTATAAACACTACAATTTTTAAAAGGACTTGTTGGATTTATGGAAATTTTGGTGAAATTTTGGGAAGCTCTGGCTCCAAAGACTAATTTTAGTTAACCTAAAATTCTAGTGACAAAAAAGAGTTTGAGGGAAATCCATAGGGAAATATGGAATACAGAGGAGATGACTTTTAAGCAGAAGATTTCTTTTCAACCTTAATCATATAGTTATGCTGTGATTTTCTGCGATTGTGTGTGTTTGTTCTTGAAATTTTTATTCACTGCTGGATAGTTAAAAAATTAGAGGTGGGAAAGGGACAATGTCTTGCTGAATATCAATGTTTGGGAGAATCAAATAGTTGATTTCAGTCAGGAAACAAAATATGATTATTTTTAAGATTTTATGGAATTTTGCAACATCTTTATTTTTTGTTTTTATTTATGTTTTTTTTCCTAATCTATTCTAATGAAGCAGATATGAAGTATTGAAAAGCAAGCTACAAGTAAGTAACAAGCACCAGGAATATTTGGAGTTATTAAACAAAATGCATACGTGTGCTTTTGTATGAGTGTTTCTGTATGCATGTGTAATAGAGAGAGCAGAAATAGATATCTACCATTTCTTTGTTGCATTCATCTGTCCAACTGTATAAGCAATTCTCTGAGGAGATTGCTGCATGAAAAGCCTGCTTCTGATTCTGTTATGTTGCTGTAATAGCAGAGGTAAAGATCTAGCAGAAATCTACTAATGTTCAAAATTAACACACAATATTTTTTACATTTTAAGACTTCTGTGTGCTCAATTAATATAGTATTTTAGAACCTAAGTGTGCTGGTTAACGACTGAGTCTTTGAACATTAGCGTTAACACTGCTGTCCTATACCACTACCATTAGCCTGCAATGCAGCAAATTGTTGACAGCTATAACAAAGCATCACATCTTGCTGCCTTGTAAGCCTGGGGTTCTGAAATGCTCTCTGTTGCTGCATAGTTGAGCAAATACTATTTCTTTTTAATACTGCCACTCAAAACAATCAGAACAATCGGTTAGTCACCTGGAATTGATTTCCTCAATTTGCTTTCTTAAGCAATACTTATGAAGTCTGCTTACCTGCCAAATATTTGAAGCTATTTGCATTTAATTGGAGTCTATGATCCATGAATGTGTGAAAAATTAGGTGATTTCTTTGCCATGTAAGTGATCTTTTTTCACAGGGTAACAAATACTGCTAGATGACATGTTGCTGCATCCTTACTTCATTTCAGTGGCTGTTTCACAGCATTGTACAGATGAAATGCAATAGTTGCTGTATACCTACTGATTTCTGGCTCTATATTAATGTAGTCTGCAGTGTAGCAGCCATTCTATGAATCCAAGGCTGTACATTCAACTGACTGGTTTTCCAACAGGAGGCTAGTTTGTTTGAGTCTTCCTTGTTAATACCTATGTAAATTGAATCTTAGTCTTATCTGGAAACATCACTGCTTTAACAGTTATAAGCAGTGCAGATCAAAATACCGATTCACTTCTGTGCAGATAGTTTTCATGTCTAACAGCTACACATGTGCAGTGGCTTGCAAAACTATTCAAATATTACATTAATACCTTTAAAAATAGGGCACTTCATGAGAGGCAATTTTCCAAAACATTCAATGACAGGAGCTGCTAAAAGCTAGAAACTAGGCTATAGTTGGTCTGTTGGTCTGAACTGATGGAGCACTATCATTTTAATTAGCTTTTTTTGTGTTTATCTGGGCTTTTCTTTATTGTCCCGCTGTTGTAAATGCTGACCCCACCTTTGTTTTCATTAATAAACATTGTGTTCATTTCAAGAAAGCAGAACATCTGGCTGATACTTTTTAAGTATTCATAAGTAAAGATTCATACTATAGTCCTTTCTCAGGGAACATCAGAATTAATCAGGAGCAGAACATGAAGATTTGGTTTTGATGAAAAAATGCAAATATGAAACACAAGCTGCAGTTTCAAGTACACTGTCAGCTAGCACTGCTGCCTTAAGCAGCAGCCCTGACCTCCTTCTCTACCTGACAGCTTATTCTCACCCTGCTTTACTTCCTCCCTTGGGCTAGCAGAAATGTTTGCACTGCTGCTCATTGAACTAGATCAGGGAGCCAATCAGAGGTAAAACTGCCTTTTTTTTTTCCAGATTAATTTTAACTTAGATCAGATTCTCAATTTGGTTCACCACAGGATTGCATGAGCAGGAAAAAGCTTTTGGCCTGTGGGAAAGGAAGGGTGAAATGTCATTTCATGTAGCATAAGTATTATCTTAAACTGTGGTTCCAGATTCATCAGGAATTTGCCTCATTCTTGCTGTTCACACACACAGAAATTTGAAACCTTCTGTTTGGGCCCAAATCCTTGATTTAACTTTTGATTAGCTAAGGGGTTTTTTTCAGAATAACCAGTGAACCTCCCCAGCTACCCACATCATCTTTACTCAACAAGTATATGTGTAAACTGTATGATTCAGAGTAAAGATATCATATAGCACACAGAGAAAAGATGTTCAGTCTCATAACATGAACAGGTACTTTATAAACTTCCTCTCAGAAACTTAATGAACTCCATTTTAAAAACATTTTTTTTTTCTCAGCTCTCTAGCTTTGCTAGAGAACCTCTCTGCTCTGATGGAAGCTTTCTATTTCTATGCCTAAAATTTTTCTATGCATTAAAAAAGAGCATTATACCTTGGATTTGAACTCAGGCCTTTGCAGAAATCATTAACATTGTCTTACAAAAAACCCTAGGAAGCATGTAAAGCTGAGATATTAGTATCCTTTGAGAGTGTTAAGCAACTTAAAATTGTTTCAAATTATAGTAGTCTATTGGCTTATGTGACAAGATTTTGGTAGCATGGGGCCTGCAGGGGTGGTCTATGTGAGAAGAGACTAGGCACTGTCCCCATGTTGGGCACAGCCGGTTCCAGCTGGCTCCAAAATGGACACTCTGCTGGCCAAAGCTGAGCCCAATCAGCGACACTGGTGGTGCCTCTGTGGTAACATATTTAGGACAGGGTAAAAAGTGCTGTGCAGCAGCTATGAGAGAGAGGAGCAAGAAAAATGTGAAAGAAACAACCCTGCAGACACGGAGGTCCATGAGGAAGGAGGGAGAGGAGGTCCTCCAGGTGCCAGAGCAGAAATTCCTCTGCAGCCCACAGAGGAGACCATGGTGAGGCAGGTTGTTGTCCCCCTTCAGCCCATGGAGGACCACGTTGGAGCAGATATCTACATTGGAGCCTGTGGAGGACCTCATGCTGGGGCAGGTGGATATGCCTGAAGGAAGCTGCAGGACATGGAGAGGAGTCCACACAGGATCATGTTTTCTGGCAGGAACTGTGGCCCACAGGGGACCCATGTTAGAGCAGTCTGTTCCTGAAGGACTGTACCCCATGGAAAGGACCCACATTGGAGCAGGGGAAAAGTGTGAGAAGGAAGGAGCAGTAGGGATGAAGTGTTCTGAACTGACCACAACTCCCATTGCCTCTCCCTCCTGTGCTGCTCGGGGTGGGGAGGAGGTAGAAGTGTTGGGAATGAAGGATTGAAGTTGAACTTGGGAAGAAGTGTCAGGGGAGGGGGAAGATGTTTTTCACTATCCTATTCTACTTTTCATTAGCAATAAATTAAACTAATCTTCCCCAAGGTAAGTCTGGTGAGTGATCTCCCTGTCCTTATCTTGACCCACAAGCATTTTTATCATATTTTCTTCCCCTGCCCTGCTGAGGAGTGTGAGTGAGAGAGCAGCTTGGTAGGCACCTGACAGTAAGCTAAGGTTAACACACCACGGGTAGTAATAGTAATAGTTGGAACTATATTCGCAGTGCTTTGATGAAAATGAACAAAAATTCAGTCTTGGTCTTGTAGTATTTAATACACTATTGTTCATTCTACAAAAAATTATCTGATTTAGAGTTGAAAACGTACAAGTCTTCTGTTTCTGTTAGAGATACTATTTGGATCTAATTATGATTAAACTATCAGTTGAATTTTTGATTTAAGAACAGTCTGGAGCTAATTTTCAAATTCTGATTTTTTTCCAAGACACATGTAAATGATCTTGGGTAAAAAAATAGCGTAACTCTCATATGTCCCTGTTCTTGAAGAAGGTATGTTCTCTGGGAAACAAATTTCATTAAAAAAGCTACCTTTCTAAGGGTTCAGCTAAACTTTCCAATCCTTGAAATCAATTCAGGAAAAAAACCCCAAACAACAAACAAACAAACAAACACACAACCAAAACCAGAACAACACCACAAGAATTTTCACTGAATTTCAGTTGAATGTATTGAATTTGAGCATAACTCAAATACATTCTACTTGAACCTCAGAGGTTCAAATAGTTCATATTTAAAATGTTCTCTATGGTCCATCCCTTCTATCAGTATAATTTAAGTAATAGAAATGAGGGTAAGGGTCCTAACGACAAATGAATACAATAGGAATATTATGTCTGTCATCCAGCACTTCTACATGGGAAAAGATCACGTTTATATCCTTTTCTTATAATAAGCACTTTTATAAGAGCAATCCAACTACATTATAGTGAAATTTGACCTTGAGTTTGGTAAAATCAGTATAATTTTTAATTTGGTTTGAAATTTGGAGTTAATTTAAAAAATGTTTCATGAATATCTGGATACAAACTCAATAATGAAAATATTCTAATGAACAAAATATTTAAGACTTTTGGAATGTTTCTGATTAATACTCCTGGATTTTGTGTCCTGAAAGGCTGGTAACAGGACTACCCTGGAGGTTTTTGCTTATTTTCAAGAAGTGCAATACAATTTTGTTGTTTTGTTCTTGTTGTTTGTTTGTTTTGGAAAAAAATCTTGTCTCTCAGTTCATGTCTAAGTTACAACCTTTTCATGCTACCTCCTCAAGGCAAACTGTTGATGGTAAAGCTATGATCCAAAACAATTGTCCTTGGCTTGCCTGATGGAACCTTCAATTAGGAATATGTAGGGGATGAGGTGATTAGCTTTTTTCTGTCCATTTTTACCAATATGCAATTAAATACTTGATAACAGCTATATGAAAGTGTTAATAAATCTTGCAGTTTGAGCAGTGAGTGCATGTCCTACAAATGAGGATTAAAATTAACACCCCTTGTGAAGAGAATGTGAGGAGTTTTTGTAGTGAACTAATGAGGTTTTTTTAATAAATATCAGAATTAAACATCTGACTTCACAGAGGGGTCCTTTTTAATTTTTGAAAATTTGGTTTTATTACTAAAACCACTTTCATTAATATATTAATGCATATTGTAAAAATAAAAAACCCTTATGCTTTCAATTTCAAACCTGCTTATATCAACTAGGGTATATTCTTAACTACTAAAAAAGCTTAACTTTTAAAATTATGTGATTAGTGCTACTGTTAATCAGCTAAACAAGTAAGAAAAAGGCATTATTGACTTCACAGGGACTAATAAACTTATATGTTTTGATAAATGGAGCCCTCATAGTCTGAATAGACTAGAGAGTAATCCAAACACAGTAAAACACTCTCTCCTCAATTCAGAGGATGAGAACAAGAGCTGAAACACACACTAATATATTAACTCTTATCATTGCAGATAAGACAGAGCTTAGCTCTTAAGCAAAAGCTAATTGTCAATGCTCTTCTTATTAGGTAGAAAAACAAATGGTAATGTTGCTCACACATCTTTCAGATAGTTTTCAGCTATCTCTGTTGGAACGTGTCTATAAGGTTTCAGTTCTGCAAAGAAAGAGCTTATAGTCAGAACAAAAGGAACTAGCCTTTTCAGTCCAGTCTAGGTTGGCAGAGTTTAAAAGGATTTGGGACTCATTCTTTGAAGTTTGAAAAAACACTTGAATAGGCAGGTAACTAGCAAAATAATGATAAACTTCAGAGAAATTAGAGCTAAGGAGAGTGGTTGCTAAATGCCCGATATAGAATATGCATTTGAAAATATACAAACAATTGTTCTTTAACCCCCCAGGTCATCTTATTAGTTTAAGTAGTTCTGCGTTATTTTTTCATATTAGTTGACTGACCGTTTTTTTCTAAGAAAGATTAATTTGTATTGTAATATTTTATATCTATAATATATTTTACACAGAGCGTAAAATGCTTAATAAATGTTATCGATCCAAACATCTTATTTGTAAATATAGGTAAAAGTTCGCAGTAGAACTGAAGATTGCACGCACAGGGAATATAATGTGTTTCGGTTGTAAAAGGCCATTTAATAAACTAACATTGATTTCTTTTGGATCTGTGAAACCTGAACTATGGTGAAATAGGGGCATTGAAATTTTATGCAAGAGAAAGGTATTAAGACAGTTCTGCCTCACTGAGTTAAAGTTAGGTAACTATAAGAACTCTTTCTTATCAGAGAGAGTATGAGAGGCCATGGAACAGCTATTGAGTCTCATACTAACTTTATAAATGAGGGACATGAGAAAACTAATGCAAATCTGATGGAAATACATTAAATATATTTTGATATTTCAATGTTTGAGCAAGAAATACTGATGGGTTTGATCTGGTTCAAAATGACTAAGTCAAAAGATTTGCAGATGCATACGATTAGCTGGTGTCATATTAAAAATTTTGCATGACCATCTGGTAAATTCAGCATCCATGTGTCTTTTTAAAATAAAAAGCTTGTATTTCAACTGGTCCTACTCCACCTAAGTAGCACCTTGCTTTTTCACTCATAGTTGATTGATGTGTAAGCCTGTAACCGTCCCTCAGTAAGTTCTGCAGCTGACCATTCAGTGGTCACACTGTGTTTGTTAAAAGGAACTGTGGTGTAACACCGTTGCCTGGAGGAAGAAGAAGGCAGGATATTCTCAAAAGAATTTCTAGGGGATGACTACAGACTGATGACATAAATGAGGTACTTTTTTGAAAACTCAAGGGAGATTAAAATTCAGATGTGTTAAGAATCCTGATTGTAGATGCTGGTATTCTTCAGTGTTTCTCAGTGCATTTTTACTTTTCATAATCTTTAAAATGATCATTCTGAAGAACAGGTATGCTCACCCATTATGAATGTGTCTTTTCAATAAGTGGAAAATGTCATTGCTTCTCTTTGAACTGCTGTTTCTCTTTTGTAGTATTCAAGTTTGCTCAGGTTCATCCGTAGGAACAATTTTTTGTTAAGACTGTATGACACTTCTTCCCAGTTACCTCAGTTTAAAGTGTTTTCCTCACATTTATTGATGTTACTATGGTGAATTTTATGAGATGATTTCAGGATAACTTCTGAGGTTTGTGTGGGCCTTCAGGTACTCATTTCTAACAGCACAGTTGACTGGAAAAAACCTTATTTTTGAATTCTGGAATTTATATATTAATGACACCCCTCAGACAATATAGATGAGGTATTAGGAGATTTTCATCGCTGGAAAGATTGTTGAGTTATATGGTTATATCAGTGGAAAACTAGAGTCTGAGAAAGGCAACACTAATTAAATTGCTTCAACTTTTTCAGTGTCTGGTGACTGCACAGAGACCAAGAAGTAGACTTATAGAAGATATACACAGGGTCTTGGGTCCACACTGGACACCTTGTTCACAACAGATATTATTAAGCAGACATAAAAATACAAGATGATTTTGGAAGCATGAAATATTTCATAAACAGTCACTACTGGAAGAGTAAACTCACGACCCATTTTCAAGCCCTGTTTTTTTAGTTAGGATAGGAATACAACTGTAAAGCTTATCTGGGCAGGGTAAACTTTGTAAGTATAATATTTCAGTCAGCAGTTAAGGCTGACATGGGAGAGGTGAAAAAATTTTTTTTGGTTTATAATTAAAAAAAAAAATCTGTAACCCCTCTGCCAGCCTGATTTATCTTATTTAAATTTTCTTTCAAAAAAAAGAATACTTCAAAATTCTTTAAATGCCCTGAAGGAAAGTGTTCAGGCTTATTCCTTCAGAACTTAGCCTTTACATGATTTCTCGTGCAGCCAACAGTAAGCCAACAAGCAGTCATCCCAGCATCAGTTCATTTCTGCATATTATGAACTCCTTTCTTGGGGTAATGTTGACCTCTAAGATCACCTATAAAAGGATTCTATAAGTCTTATTTACAGGTGGCTCCTATTATAAGATTAAAACAAAATAAATGTCTAATATAGATTTTTATTCTCCTGTCTGGTTTCCTTGTCCAAAGAAGAGGTTATTAAAATGATAAGTGTGCGTTTGATTTATAGCCTAATCTGAATGCTGAAATTAGGAGAAAGAATCTCTTCAGCTTTGAATGCAACCCGGTACATAACCGTTTCCATGCTGTCTACTAATAAATTAAATACTCTTTCAGGGTGAAAAAGCAGACTTGTGAATTTCCTGCTTTGCTAGAGTAATCCAGCAGAATATTCAGAATTCACTGAAGAATTAGTAGAGAAACTGTTGATGAATGTGAATGAAAAATAGGGCAACATGACATATTTGTTTATAACAGAAATCTTGCTTATTTCTATACAAGATTCAAAAGAGCAAAACCAGCAGAAACTAGAAAAGGATCTAAAAAACACTGGAGAGATGATAAGTGCATAGTGAGTATTTCAAAACCCAGGAGCAGGTGAATGAATAGGAAACTGATTGGTTTTGAAATGAGAAGCTCAGATGACATGGTTACAAATTACAAGGTATATAAAATGGAGTGCAGCTTTAAGTGTGCTGAAGACAAACATGGTAATAACATGGGGAAAGGAATTTTGAAAACAAATGGTGAGACTTAGCTTCTTTTGTTCTATTGTAAGACTGCACAACTCTTTTCAGGTGCAATAGTATGGTCAGTAAGAGCTAAAGCTGTCCTCTTGTCTGGCATTGTTCTACAACATTCAGGAAACAGATATTTTTCTTCTTTTTGCTTTAAATAGGTACAATTTTTAGCTTTTATCTTTAAAAAGTAAATAAAAAAAGCACCGTTGATGTTGCTACATTTATTGTGTTAATTTTATAGACATTCTTCTTAACTTTGGGTACTTTCTGATCTTTTGGATAAAACTTATAAAAGTATGAGTTTAGAGTCCAGGTCTGGAAATATCAATGTTTGTAGACTGAAACAGAAACAACTGAAATGTTACTGAAACCTTGCTTTCCAAGTAGTTATCAGACAGGTCCTGGTAAGGAACTTTAAATAACACCTATTTTTGATGTATTTGTAAGTAGGATTAGGAGAAGACCTTATTTTAAAATAAAATTAATTAATTAATTATTAATAAATATAATACAAAGTAAGAGTTACTGCAAAGACCCCTTTGACTGGCTGACTTTTCCATGGATAATATTTGTTCAATCTGTGTGGTGTTAGCTGAAAGTTAGGATCCTTTTAGGAAATTAATTGCACTAGATGAAACTCTCTGGAAAGAGCAGGAGCTGCTTCTTTCCGTGGGAGCCAGCTGAGCACCCTGAAGTGTTCCAGAGACTGGAGGATCTGAAATGCAAATCTGCCTTGCAAAGACTCCATGGCTAGGAGGGTACTGATTTACATATACTTTATTATTTTGTTTTATATGGTCTAGCCACTTAAAGTTTTCTCTTGTTGGTAAGCTCAGCTGTAATAAATGGCTATTTTTTATTTGCTTTTTTATTTTTAAAGGACTGTCTTTTCACTGGAAGGAAAATTTCTTCCACTTCAGAGATCTACCAAATGTAAGGTTTTTTTTTGTTTGTTTTTTTGTTTTTTTTTTTTTTTAAAGTCTGTAGCATGTGACTAAATGAAAAGATCTAATTTTTAAAAAGGTATCCTTCATCCTAGTATGTCTACATGTGAATACATTTGCAAGATATGAAAGGCAATCCTACCACATGGCTTAGCATTGATATGTTTGTCTCAGTTGAATTCTGCATCCATTTTTCATCCCTGTGCATCAAGCAAGATTTGAATCACTGGAGTGTTTAAAAAGAAAAACAGCAGTGATTAAAGGCCTGGAAGTTTTTAAAAGAACTCTCTAGAGAAGAGTTTTGTCAAGAATGACATACAGATAGCATAGATATTGGAGAAAAAAGAGGTATAAGGTGAAGTCTGTTATCATAAAATCATCATAAAATAGTTTATGCCATAACACAGCTGATGTTTTAAAAAAATAGGAGCATGCATACCACATGAAAAGTTATCTTTAACTAGTCAAAAATATTCAGCTCTTCTTACTGCATAAAAAGCCTTTCCCCCTCTCCTGTTTAGTGTAATTTCATTAATATAAATGAAGATCCTCCTGACTGAGAGGTTAATAAATTCTTCACAAACTTTTCTGGACCCTCTAACATTTGCAAAGGTATGGTTCATGACATTGATACATACAAATTGACCACTGAGTTCTGATATATAATAATAATAGAAAATAATAATTCAAAAACATTTAAAAAATATTATGTCTGTTCCCCTAAAATCATAAAGTTTCAGAATTCAGTTTGCATCCTGGCTACTTAACTGGCAATAACTGATAATGAGCTTTACCTTTTTGAATATAGTGCTGAGATTAAAATAGCTATGGTTTGATCTTCTTTTTAGGCCAAAGACATTAATCAATCTCTCAAACACACCCTTTAAAATCTCGAAATAAGTATCTGAAACTTGACAGGAGCAAATCTAGGTCTAAATTATCAAAATCATGTTAGACATAGCTGTTGAACATCTCAGTGTCTAAATGTATACATCCATCCATACATAAGTATATAAAAGCAGTAATATATATATCTACGTGTAAATAAATAGTACTGTTTCCAAAAGGCTATCATATAAAATAAGATTATATAGAAATGATGAGTTTAGAATAAAAGAAAGAGAAAGATAAGAAGGCAGTGGCTCTACAAAAATACACAAGAGTCATGAGGGAGTAGACATTTAAAAATATTGGGAAGCTATGAATGATGACATTGGTGAGTTAGAGAAAGAATAAATTACTGCGGGAATGTGAAAGAGGCAGCAGGTGAAACAGAGGTCACATGGAGGTGAAAAATGAAGATAGAAAATTTGTTATCACAAATAGAAAATATGTAATGGAAACATCATAAGTGGTTTCAGCATCATGCTGAATCCAGCATCATAGTATGACTTTCTGGTACAAATTAAGTTTGATATTGTAGACCCACTTATTTGAAGCAAACCCCTTAATTTTTAGTAAAAATGCTTTAGGTGAGGACAATATATTTTCGACAGTTTCACTGGTTTTTGTTTTGTTTGTTTTCAAATAGACCACGAAACCAGTCAGGTGTTAACATTGCAGATTCTTACAACTGTGGACATGGATTTGATCACAGCCTGTCACCAATTTAGAGCACAATTAAACTGTTTTAGTGCTCTCACTTTTTGCCTTAATGTGTACTGGTTATGCTCACAAAACCACTCCAACTATTTAGACAGAAAAACCTGACTCTCATTTTCCTTGGAGAAGTTTAAAGATCAACCAAATTGTCAAATTCCAGCTGTTGTGTCTTGCGTGAAACTTCCATGGTGTTTCTTTGGGTTTTATATTTTTCAATGTAATTTAATGTTTAAATGGAATCAATATGTTACAGTAGGTTTTTTAGGCCTACAAATAAACAAATAAACTGTTTCTCTGCTAAATCACCTAAATCTTAACACTGAGTTGAATATTATTTGTTTGAAAAAAAATAAAATTACTGTTTCCCTAACCATGCTACAGGGTGAACTACATCCTGAAAAATATCCAGATTATTTGAACTCCTGCTTGCAGAGTTATTTTTGACTATGTATAGATTGAATCACCCGATTGATTTAAATGAAAGGAAACACTAGTCTAGAAAATTAGTGTGAAAATAATTTTATTTGCTACTTACTGTGATTTATTAATTTTGGGGATTTAAAAGTTTAATTTTTGTTTTGCTTTTCTGCAAATTTATCTCTGGTCCATGGTTAATAACAGAAAGTGTTACACTGATATGAATGAGTGTTTCTTCTTTCTAAAAGAATGTAATTTTGCTTTCATCTTTCCATGTCTTCTATTTCCTCTCTCTTAGCTGTAGCTTTATTTATTTCTTGATAGTATGCCTCACCTGCTATATTCCCCCTGCTGTTTGGCTATTTCCACTGCAGCAGTGTGGTCCTTTGTAATGTTCCAATAGTCATCTTCCATTCAGCCAGCAGCCAGGCAAATTTTCTCGTGGTGATGTTTGCAGACATTTCTGTGAAATTGGAGTGGAGTTTCTATGGGATCGCAACAACAACGCTTTTATTTATTGTTTCTGTAAGCAGCTTTATTTTTCCACAATTATTCAGAGGATTTTTTTTCATACATATAACCCTATTTGCATATCCATGGTTAAAGCACCAATGGAAGAGGGACTATGATTTGTTTAATCTCAATAAACAAAAACTTACATATGCCCAAAAGCACCATAAGTAATTTTTAGGCTGAAAACTTTTCCTTTGTAAAATTGAAGAGAGTTAAAATTAATGTTAGTCATGTTCTCACCAAATAAATGAGAGGAATAACCTAAGGTGCTGAAATTCATATAACAGATCAAAATTGAAGCTGGGAGAATGATAAAGATAAGCCAATTATTTATTATTTCTGAAATCTCAAGCAGTTCACACTTGTAATAGGAGACATTTTGGATGCTGACATATGTGAATACTCATTGTGATGCATATGAGTTATATATCTTAAAGTCATTGAGTCTATCCCTCACAGTCACAAGAAAGCATGAAGTGATATCCTGCACACCTCTGTACACTGTACTATTTTATACTCTGCTTTACACTATTGTATAAATCCATGTTACAGATCAATTCCCAACAAGCTATATTAAAATCACGACCAACACAGAGAAATGCAATGTACTTGGGACAATACTAAGAAAAGAACAATGATATCACCAAATCCTTAGATCCTTGTAATACTAGACTGGAGACAGGGTCATAGGTTTGTTTTGTCTTTTTAAGGCAGAGTATTTCTCAGATCATTCCAAATGTCGTCTAATACCTCATTTCAAGGAAGATATCAGTAGTCTCTGTCAATTTGATCTAAGCAAAACTCTTTCCAAATTCCAAATTTTGTAGTCAGTTTATACTTAAACATATGAGAAAGACATAAAAAATATTTTAACTTCTAACTGCAGTGGCTTTGCCATTTTGTTGTCTAAGCCTTTCTATAGTTATCAGATTCCATCAAGAAATAATTTAGAACTTTTTAGTAATAATAAAAGGCAAACCAAAAAATGTGTTAGTCTTCCAGATATATCACTTGAGAGCAGACCACATGAAAGTATTCAAATGGGACAAAACAATTCCAAGTAGCAACTCAGCCTGTGGTCTGACTCTTTGTCCTGTAGTTCTGCTGAGAAGAACCTGGAGGTCCTGGTGGACAGCAAGCTGAACAAGAGTCAGCAGTACATCCTTGTAGCAAAAATTATTTACCATGTGAATAACTCAGTATTGGAATAAGTTCCTCACAGAAGTGGTGGAATCTCCCTCACTGGAAATAATCAAACTGTGGCCTGACAGGCATCCAGAAAACCTTATCAGAGGCCCTACTTTCAAAACTAGATGGGACCAGATGGTCTTCTGGAGGTTCCTTTCAGTCTAGATTTTTCAGTGATTCTATCATTTAAAAAACAGTAAGGGAACACAACTTTTCCTTCTGAAAATCTTAAAATAAAATTCTAGTCTCTTCCTGGTAAATACACTTTTTCCTTCTGCAGTAGTCAGTCATCCACTTAAATGTGTAAAGGATCAAGAATATCTTTTAGGATGTTTATCTGTCATCAAATACATTATGTCATGTACAAACAGGTTTATCATTTCTTCTTAGGATATTGTATCCTCTTTTTAGTAGGAAGTGTTCAGTTAATTTACCATCACCAGTTTCACTGAAAGAAGAGAAAAGGTGAACTATTCAGAAGGAAGTGATTTTTTTTACTACAGGTGTGCGCATAAACAGTGTATAATACCCCACAATTTTTTTGGAGGGGAGGAAGGGACTTCCTACTTTTAGATCCAACTATCTTACAGGATATGTGTGCAAGATAGAAGACAACACAGAAGCATCCAGAGAGTTGTTCATTATACATTTACTTAGGAGGAGGACAGGGCTCAAGGTGAATCTGTGATTGTCAGTACTAAAAAGTTCAACTGGTTTATTAACAAGAAGAGCCTTATATCAAAGAGGAAGATCTTTAATAGTGGTCTTTAGTAGCAACAAATTAAACATGCAAATACAGAAACAATCTCATACTATTTTACCTACAGTACATTTTTAAATTTTCTTCATGGATCACTAGGTTATTTAATGGCCTTTCACCCCTGAGGCCACACTTCAAATTAAAACTATGTAAGCTTTGAGAAGTAACCAATATCGAACTGTGGTTTGAATTTATATTAAAATTGTATAGCCTTGGAGATCTCCCTCTATGAGCTCCACAAGCTTGCAAAATGTTTAGACAAGACAACAAAGTTTTCACATGAGACCTTTTTCCTTATTAATATGGGTTATTCCCTACAGCAACTAAAGAATTCTCCCAATAGACCTGTGAGAAATATCCCATGCTCTTATACTGCAAAGAATACTTGGAAAGGGGGTTAGAGGGTGGGAAGAAGAGCTCTGTTTTATTAGTTAAGTCTACCTGAGAAGTCTTATTCTACTACACCATTGGAAAGAGAGATGAAGTGAGTTTCTGCTGCCATTTAGCAGGATTCTTTTATGCGCAGAAGAAGAGATGGGGAAGCTAAAACCCTGATCACAGTTTTTTTCAAAATAGTTTTCAAATGCACAATATTTCTCTGAGATGTTAGTTTGCTCATCTGACAGAGTGGATCATTTCCCTTTAACAACACATTTTTTCTTGACAATGATCTACCTGAAAACCATATTTATTTATCTAAAGTGGGAACTTTAGAGTAAAAAAAAATAAACATACACACAAACATACACACCACTCTGTATTCTGTAGAGGGAGTGTGCTGCATTTTCCTATTCGATTGTGCTTGTTCACTGCATTCTGTGTTGTTGTCTCTCTTCTACAGCCTTGCATGTGGGTGACTGAGAGCAGCTGTATGTTAGAATAGCTTTTCCTTCCAGGAACAAAGTGGCTAGGGCTCCCTCATAATGTTTTTGTAACATGAGGATTTACTATGAGATGCAGTGCATCATCTCTGTGTCACATCATATTACTAAACAGAACTGCAGTGGATCTCATAAATATGCTCTTTCAGATAAATATTACCCTGGGCAGCAATCCAACTTTTTACTGAAGAGTTTCACTAAACATAGGTCCTTATTTTGGCTTTCTATACCATTTAGATATTGCTCCTTTAGATTTTCTATTCAAGGACAGGATGAGATGACAACAGGCTGTGAGTACTGCCTGAAGAGAACACCCAATGATGCAAATAAAACAGTAATCCCATCTGGGGATTACTCCTCCCAGCACAAGGAGAATGGGAAGGATTGCCCTATTCAGGATCTATGAGATGTTGTGAACAGATCCTACTCCAGCATTCTCACTATGGTCACTATAAATAATACAAAACCTGCTGATGGTGGTCATTATTAATGACTCATGATTGGTATGTCCTAGATAAGTGATAAAACATAGCAGATGATAAAAACATGCAGAAAACAAAAAAGATGAGAAGGCTGGAGAAGAAAATGTCACAAAACCAGGAAAAGACACAGGACTAGAACATTATCAGTTGGTTGTTTTGTTGTTTATTTGTTTTTTGGGTTTTTTTTAGTGTTTTTTTTGGGGGTTTTTTTTGCATTAAAATAAGCATAAGCTTTTTAAATCAACTTTTAAAACTATTTATCATTTATTTTGAGAAGTCTTTTTTCACTAGTTATCTCCATTACCTATTTTTGCGTACTATAACAGCATGCCTTTCTGATGTTTTATAGTTCTTTCTTTACAGTACAGACTGTTACTCAGGCTTTCTAGGGTTGGGAAAACAAACACAACTCAACAATGAATATATATGATAAGTGCACCATTTGCAGTTCTTTCCAAATTAGAGAGCAGTACTACAAGTGTTTTCTACAAGTGTTTTCAAAAATAAGTTTTCTCACACTGTGTGTACCTGGGTATTTTTCAAAGCCAAAATCTAACTCTGATTTAAAAGTTAACTATTTGCATTTGGATTTCTGCCATAGCACAGACAAAAAAACCCCAACAACTAACAATAATACAAATGACACAGAGGTATCAAAACAGATAAACAAATAAGGTAAATGTATAGATGGTGTTATCTGAATACAAGAATCTCTCCTACCTTGCCAAAAAGGGCAAAAATTGTGGGTGGACATGAGAGAGACTAAAGACAAGAATATTTTTGCTGTAGGCTGTGAGTGATCTGATCTCTTAATCCAGCTGCATCTACATTAATATGTGCATGTTATACTAATTACCTATGTAAATTATTTCATGGTTATATTAACTTTGTGACTTCTTTTATTCTGAGCTTTGACTTTCAGTATGATAAGAAAATAAGAAACCTAGAGGACATTTCTAATTTAAAGGGCTTTGATCGTAAAAGTCTCAAACACAACAGGAATGTTCTGGTTAAATACGTGGAAGTTCTGTGACACCTCCAATCTGTTCTATGGATATAATGCAGAGATGACATTCATCTTCTACACTCTTATTGCCTTTTACTACAAAAGTGCAACTTAAATACTTTAAATTTTAGAAGCATAATTCAAGGAGTACTTTCAGCAAATGTGATTTTCATTGCCCCATTTTGTTTGGAAAAACTCAAGACTTGAATATTAACACCACCAAAGTAATGGCAAAGATGGTTGTGATGGGAAATCTTATTAGTAAACAAGAGCTGCATCTGAAAAATATTGTCATTAAAAGCTATGTAGTAGTTAATTGAGTCTGATATGAAATTTAGTGCTGGAAAGTTAATGACTAATGCAGCTATTTCACAGAGCTTGGTTACTGCAGACTCTATAATGATCTCCTTTGCTTCATAGCAACAATGAAATTAACCTCTCTTTTGTCCTGCAGGTGTTGTGTTCTGATAATGCATATCCTTTACAAGTATGAGCAAATTATTTGCTTTGCATACAAATTGAGCATAAGCTGAATCCATATGGAAAAGAAAATGAACACTTCTTACATTTTGAACTAAAGAATACACACTTAAATATAAGTCAAAATTCAGTACGTTGGCATCTTGGGTGACTTAGCAGTACAGGTAGGAATTTAGATGATCATTATTTTCCTGGGTTTCTATATCTATTATTTTATTGCCTTAAAACCCTATTGGACATAACACCAATAACACCAGTTAGAAAAGCTTCTCCCTCACTTCAGACTGTGAATGAAATCCCAAAGGACACAGAATTTTAAGTAAATTTAAGTCTAGAAAGCAGTTTTAGGGGCGTGGGGTAAAAGGAACACTAGCTTTTGATGATCAGGTGTTTACTGTGTTAAAGGAGACAGTGCATTTGTAATCTGAGGTGAAGGACATATAAAGGAGAGTCTCCTTGCATCATGTCAGATTTCAAAATCCTCACCATCCTTGAACTAAAATGTAAGTTAAGAATTGAAAGAAAAATAAGGAAAACACAGTGAAAATATTAAGAATGAAACTATAGGAAATAAAACCAGTATGGGTGGAATAAGTAAGGTGAGCATATGCTGTACTCAAATAAAAGATATTTTTGGGGTTTGTTCATTCTAGTGACCAAATTGCTCATGTATGTCTTATTGGCTGCATTACTGAGAGATATATTTGCAACAGAAATTATGAGATTTGATTATGGCTTCACTGTGAGTATGAAAGGTCAAGAAAAGTTTGACGGTGCTCCCTCTCTTCTTTTTCCAGATTTCCAGGATTCTAAAGGAGTATGACAGGGGAGATGACTGTTTAACAGAAGATTAATTGAGAGATTTTAATAGATTGTTGTACTGTTCTTAATGTAGACTATTTTAACTAGCTTCTTCCTCCTAGTATGAAGAGCAGTCATGAAGACAAGGTGGAAAGTGCTTACTATCATCTCCAGAACAATGATGACTCTGCAGCTGACTTAACTCCAACCACTACTATCAGTGAGACTGTGTAGACTGATTCAGTTTGCACACTGAGAAACTACATCAGTAAGTCAAAACCAACCTAACAACAATAATTTTCAGAAAGTGGGATGTTTGACTTATTATTGCAAGCTCAGTCTAAGCACCCAGTTTCTGCACATGTCATAAAAGTGATTCATAAACTTGATCATAAACAAATATTGATTTTTTTTTGATGGTAGGTAATTACCTAGGAATGACATTTTCAAAGACTAGCTTAGAGTCAGAAAATGAGTGGGAAACCATTCCTTTGTATAAGCCATCAGTTTAATAGGACAATACTGTATATTTTTGTACATCAGAGTCAGTGATATATGACTGAAGAGGAAATTAGATGCTGGATTAAGAAGCATGCAATATTGGGACTCTCAGTCAACTTTTCTTTATTCTGAAGACTGCTTTTCTGATTTTTTCCCCAGACATTTAGTAGGAAAAACTTTTATAGGAAACAGTTGAACAGTTGTGGTAAAAGTGTTTGCTTTCGGTTTAATTTCCCAATATAAATATAATATGAGGGAAGTATTTGCTAATAGACCTGGTAAGAATTTTATGTTTCTTAGAAAAGTCTGAAAATTGGTGGAGGAAGGAACGGAATAAAGGTAGAAATTCAGAAAATTCCTTGAAAA
This sequence comes from Strix aluco, assembly GCF_031877795.1. Taxonomy (NCBI): domain Eukaryota; kingdom Metazoa; phylum Chordata; class Aves; order Strigiformes; family Strigidae; genus Strix; species Strix aluco. The sequence continues at coordinate 100,233,495 of NC_133934.1, read as the reverse complement.
AAAAAATACTGAAAAGCATTTGTTTTATAATGCCAGAATTTTTTTTGTTATAAAACTTCAAATTCTTATTTGGAGGAGTGTCTCCCTGCTCTCATACATTGGTACAAATATAGGAAACTGAAATCTTGGGGCCTATGGTTTAGTGCATACCATTTAGGTATCTCACAGTTTTGTGTGTTTGTCAAAAATGGGGATTCATGAAACTGAAAACAAAAAAGATTACTAAAACTCACAGTTTAAGAGAGCCTCAAAATTTTCAGTGATTGTATGATAGGCCTGGTTGTATAAAGAGAGAAGGTAAAATGTGTCTGTGTGCATCTGTGTACCAAGGAGTAAGAGAAAGTTCATAAGGCAAGTGTCTATATCTTATTTTAACAATTCATATATAAATTTTAATATCTGAACTGAGTATCGAATAAAAAACTTTGTGGGAAGCTGCATTTCACACGTCTGATCACAGTTCTGTTAGTATACATCAGTATTTTGACACTCTCCTCTTTTTTTTTTTTCATCATAGAATCACTGAATCATTAAGGTTGGAAGGGACCTCCAGAGGTAATCTTGTCCAATCCTACTGCTCAAAGCAAGAGCAATTAGAGCAGATTGCTCAGGAATGTGTCCAGCTGGGCTTTGACTATCTCCAAGAATGAAGACCACAGCCTCTCCAGGCAACCTGTTTCAGTGTTCAAACACCTTATAGCTTTGAGCAACGTGATCTGGTAAAAGTTGTCCCTACCCATGGCAGGGGAGTTTGACTAGATGATCTTTAAAAGGTCCCTTCCAACCCAAACCATTCTATGATTCTACAGCAGTTACACTTTTCCTTGTGTTTTTTCTGTATTTCTGCTTGCTGATGACTTTCTTCCTAATGCAGTCCAGAATGCTGTTGGCCTTCGCAGCTGTAAGGGTGCATTCTTGGCTCCTGCTGCAGATTAATTTATGAGAATCAAAGGGGCAGACTTAGTTTTGTAGTCTGTAAATCTACGTCCCAATCAAGTAATCTGATCTCATTCTTGATTTTAAGGTCAGAGAAACACATCAAAGTACTGATATTTAAAATGTATGCTTTATTTCTTATTTAAATTTCTAAATTCCACAACCAGCCTTTGGACACTTTATTATTACATTTTTCCACCTAACTGAACATCTCCTTTTCACCCATCTGGAACTGAGTTCTATCAGTTGTGGAGTGTTTGTTTGTTTGTTTGTCTTTGCCTTCAAATTTGTCATTGTCTGTCTTGAATTGTGAAATACAGAAGAAGACACAGTAGTCTGGTGCCATATATAGATACTATATAACTTCCCTTATCCCATCCAGTGTAACCTTGTTCATATGTCCGAGCATCTAAAGATAGCTCCATTTGCTCCTGTTGTTAATTGTCATTAATTAATTTAGCTTCCTTTAAATCTCTCTATTGAATCTCGCATCAGTATTTCTGCTATTTAATCTGTGAAACTGGTCAGACTGAACAATCTATAGGTATTTGGGCCGTTGTTTTCACACTGTTAAATTAGATACACAGAGGCAGTTTCTTACCAGTCTTTTGGAACCTCCAGAGTTGTTGAAATTGAATATTAATGGTCCAGAGACTTCATCAGCTGAGACTTTTCCAATTATTGTTTGTTAATTATCCATACATGCTAATCTGAAATGTGCAACTTTATTAGTTGTTTAAATCCTGCTTAATATCTGCTAGGATGAAAGCTATTTTCCTTTAATCACCACCTGCTTATTTCTCAAACTTAGAACAGTATTTACCAAAACACTTAGATCTTCTATGTTAGAGGTTTTATTATTTGCATTAAATAAGAATACCTATGAAGGGACCAAAGATTCAATGACCCCTGAATTGTCCATATGGATTTCAGGGCATTCCAAAATGACAAGGGAAGAAAAGCACTTGTCAGAGAAAAGAGCATACATTTTATCCAAAAGATGTAGTGAAGAGCATAACATACTCATAAGTAAATTTTGCTATTGTTAGGGAGGTAAGAGAATTATTTAGGAAATTAGCCTAAAAAGTCAATTTAGAGAGGTGATAGATTTGATCTTAGATGAGGATGTATTAATAACTGCTGCCTTCTCTTCTTTTTCTGCCTGATGTAACAAATCATTCTGGTCTTCAAGGCATAGCTTCTTGACCATAGATAGTGACAATGACAATTCATTCTCCCTCCTTTGTGGGAAGGAGGCTACAGAGATGCAGTGGCCACTGCAGCAGGGTAGTGGGCAGGCAAGTGGCAGGAGGCCGGCAGCAGTACAGGGATGAACCAACACTATCTAATTCACTTTGTTCTAGAGGAAGCTGAGTCCTACAGGCCAGACAAGAATTTCTGAACATGTACTAAGTATAAGACAGATGGAATATACAATAAAATTTTCCTATAATAATTACAGTGTTAACATTTCCAGTTAAATCTATGAAGTTAAATCTACTTTCTCCATGTAACAGAAAATTTAGAGTTGAAAGAGAAAGTTAGAGAAAGAAAAACTGAGAGAAGCATAGAGCTTAAATCGATAGAATCATCTGTGGAAAGACCCAAGGGATGGCAAGGAAGCAGTGACATTGCCAGTGTTTCCTAGGCTTTAGGATGTCAGATGTTAGCTGAGACTACTGAGTGATACCTTATTGCTTGTAGAACTGTAACTGTTTTACAGAAGGAGAAAAATTCATTTGTCTGCAGAAATTGAAATTTGGGTTGAATTCATAGGTTAAAATTAAGGAGATTCTGGTATACTAAACATGTCTCTGTGTTTTAGGTAGTATTTTGTGCAGTATTCCCTCTGGATCATGTACTAGTTCTATGAAGGGCAATGTAAGTTGCCTTGCTGACCTTTTTCTGACTGCAACGTGATGCAGTCATAAATATATGGATATTCAACTGGATGTCTTATGTAGAACATGCAATTTTGTGAGCTGAAGTTGTCTCCAACAAGCTGCACTTGTTACTTACCCTGGTGACAATTTAAAAAGGCATCAGAGGGTCAGTCCTAGGCATACTGTGTAATGGGTAGCTGTACAACTTAAAAAGCAGGGTGGGTTTTTTTTTTTTTTTTTTTCAGATTCACAATGAATGATTAAATTAGAAAAAAAGATTTACTGAGTTGCAAGTTTTATAGCTGGAACCCTGCAATGTCACACTTGATTCATTAATACAGCTAGGATATGAAAGAATGGGTAGTTTTTGGCTTTAAATTCTCTGGAAACTGGATAAATAAGGCAAACTTGTATCTTTCATTCACTTACATTCTGTCAAATCTATGAAATTCTGTAAAATCTATGAAACAGTACATAGACAAAGTCATCATCATGAGCCCTCCTACCTTTAAAAACTATGTATCTATCAAATTATAGATTTATTGAATGCATGTGAAGTTAACTGGGAGACACTTCTCCATGGAAGGAATTTAACTGAAGTTTCTGTGTAAAACTGATGAGATGTTTCAGTGAATGCTTTCCTAATGCTTTATATGCAAAGACTGCAGTACAACATAATTCTAGGCCAAGGTTTTTTGGTTTTTTTTTTTACCTGACAACTGAAAGGTAAAGGTTGAAAATGTCTCATTTGAAAAGTCTGATAGGAGGACAGTAGATTAAAGAGAGACTCTTATTTATGCCAACAAGATGGTGTTAACTTCTATATTCAAGACATTAACACTGGCAGAAAATGAAGTTCTAAAACATTGACTATAAATAAAAAACAAATAAATAAAAGAAGACCTATAGTGGGGAATACTGTGAAAAGGAAAGCTTATAAAGTTGTATTGTTGAATTCTTTTCTGAGCTAAAAAAAAAGAGTGTTTGTTTTCACTACAGAGTTTCAGCTTTACATGTGAACCGAATGCAAGAGTTTTACCAATTACGGATCTCATGAAAGAATAATATTCTGGCCAGTTGTATTTTTATTTTTTGTTTCCTTTTAATAGCTGTACCTATTAACTAGAGATCCCTGAAGGTAATTAAACACTTGGAAATGTGCTGGAGCTATGTAAATAGGAAATTACTCCAGTAGTTGCAACAATAATTACATTTAAAATATAACCACAGTATATTAACTTTCTGGGAATAACTAATCTCTACAACTACTAAATTCATCACAGGATCATTTGATGGCTGATCATCAGAATCAATACCATTTTACTGATGAGAATCCATACATCATAATACTGAAGAAAGACATTTGTTATTTTCAGCAAGATGATGTTGTGTGGATTTTTCTTTCATCCTTCCTCCTGCAACATTTATATCTGACTGTTTCCAAGACCAGTGTCCTGCAGCAAATGTTGCCAGCAATACTGAATACTTTCAATTAGTAGTTCTCTACTTCTCTGGTAGCTAAGCAACTGACCTGTGGTGAAGAATACATAATGATCTTCTGCATATCGACCTTAGAGTATCAGACAGAGCATAGGCTTCAAAACATGGATTTATTCACCCGTATTGATGACTCTGACTTAGCCTTCTGAGAATTATGAAGAAATGTGTTTATTGTGTGTTTGGTGTAAATAAGTCAAACACAGAAATAAGAGGCTGTATACGTATGTTGCTTTATCTTTTCCCAGTCATTGATAATTATCATGCTGTTAGCAAGCAAACATTCAGAATTCTATAAAATCAGGGTAAATATGAATTTGCTGTCATCAATATACGAACAATCATAATTAACTACACAACAGAATATTTCTTGGATTTTTTTTTTAACTATTATGAGTAATATGGTCTTGTTAATAAAGCAGAGTTCATGTAATGGGGATCTGAGTAAAACCAGCAGCTGGTACACATAATCCACATAAAATAGAGAGGCTGCTAGTTGTCAGGGGGACAGTAGCATGAAAAAATAGCTGAAAAAATAACCTTATCCATTATGAGGCTTTCCAATACATTGAGTCTTTACCTCAGATTTGGTCTGGACTTACTGTTATTATTAGAATCCCAGATTCTAGCAAATGCCTTAGAAGTTATCTCCCTTCAGCTTTGTTTGGTCAGAGGACTATGCTTATTCTGGTCCAGTGAAGCTTCCACAGTTGTAATCCCTTTATGTGTCACCTGTGGGAGGCTGCACAATGCAAGGAGGATTGGGATGGTCTCACAGATGAATCAAAATAACACAAAATCCTTAAACACCCTTGTCAAAAAAATCACAAAGAATCCACAAAGAGCAGCATAAAACCAGCATTTTAGATTGTCGGGATTACATTACAATGATCTAAATAGTTTAGATAGGAAACATAAGGACACTTTGGCCAACATAGATAATCAATTTGCAAACACAGAAAGTTTAAAGGTGAAGATAATCATCAAAAATCAGAATTTGGTTTAACAGCAGATTTTGCACGACACCAGTTTAAAGAGTGTTTCAGTTAAAGTGTAGTTCAGACCATTCTCCAAGATAAAGAACACATGGCAATAACTCAAATGATTGGGAAGTGTCTCTGAGATGCTTGTATGTGAGTAGTGAAAAGTATTTGTCTTGCATACAGTGCTTCAACAGCTCTCTTTTTCCTGTTAGCTTAAGTCCTTAGGGATTTTTTTAGCATTGTAGTCTGCTGTAAAATTAATTTGAAGGGAAGAGAAAATGTGTGCAGTCATAAAGACTGGAGAAACTAACATTTACCTAACTGAAAATCCATGGGTATCTGTGTAATGGGTCTTGTTTTAGACAACTAATATTTATATTTCTCCTGGAATCAAATTTTTTTAAATTCAAAATTATCCTCTCGGTCTTTAAAATGTCCTACAAATGATAGTTATAACATAAACATTTAATTTCCTTTATTGAAACAAACACTGGATCTGTAAAGTCTTTTTACCATATGCCATAATTGCAATTTCCTACTGACAGTGTGACATGGGTTTTTTTTGTCTCTTCAAAGTGGATATGTGCAGAGCTATCTATTATGCAATTTCGTAGCTTTATCTGAGTTTGTAAAAGCAAATGGCATGTACTGAAATAAAAAAAAACCCAACCTGATTATTAATGACTTTTTTTTTTTTTTTTTAATAAAAAATATTCAGCCCAGTAGGTGGTACAAATTTCCTCAGTAACTACATGTTAATAGCCTGGTAAGTTTTTTAAAGCTGCAATATAAACAAGAAAACATCAGTAGTTTCCATGGTTTGGCTCTGATCCAGTTGTCATAATAATTTTTTTGTCACGACATCCTTGCAGACAGTTAAGCACTGTACAGCTGAAATGAAATATCTGACATCACATCCTGTCTTTTACTAATTTTTGCAGATTGCAGAACCTACATATATGAAAAACCCACAAAGAACATCAGTGTAACTAAGTACTCAAATTCAATCATTAAAAAAATCATATAAATTCAGAACTCAGAGACTCTAAGATGGCTTTCTCTGCACAGTTAAATAAAAATATCTCGTCTGTCTGTCCCCCCCCCCCCCCCCCGCCCCAAGAGGTTAAAGTTATATGGGGTTTTAAAAAGAATGAATTATTAAAATAAATCAACTGAAAAATTACTTTCTCAAGCAAGGGATTTTCTTTACATTAAATCAGAGGATTTTGCTTGGGAACATTGATATAAAAACCTGTAATAGATAAATAGATCTGGATTCTATTCCAGTCTGGGACTGAGATAGCCTCTGTGATGTGGGCAGAATAAATCATGTGGTCTCCCTTAACAACTGTAGCTTGCTGCATTTGTCTCAGACTTTTCCAGCAGTAATGGGTATAAGATCTATTAAAGAAAAAAAAATAAAAAGGATTGTAAGGATACCTAGACTGCTCCTGCCTTATATAGAGAAGAATTTTGCCCTTCTGTGAAGGAAAGTGCTACACTGTTGAAAGAACTTTGTCTGACTCCTGGAAGTCTTTGAAGGGTGATGGTGAAAGAGGAACAAAGTGGAATGAGTGCAGTGAGAGAGTGAAGGACTTCTTTTTGAGAGAGAGAGAGAGAGACAGAATCAGCAGCCTGGTAGGGAGTGAAGAGGAGAGAAGAAAAACTGCTAAAAAGAAGAGTCCATATATATATATAATTACAAGTAGAATGCAGTTATTTTCAAAGGAAGCCACTCGGCATATAAAAACCTAATTTAAAATTACATTTCAGTTTTACAAATTTTGTCCTCATTTTTGCTTTGAGTACTGCTACTTTTTAGGCTCATTCTTTGTGAATTTATTTAGTGTGAGGAAAATTTCATTGGTGCCATTCTGTCAGCTGTCACAGCCACTCTGAACATTAACAGCCTGTTGCCACCAGAGTGGATGTTCAGCCGTAAGTATGTGCCTGTCTGCCTTACAGCGTGCAGATCACTTAATTTCTCCAGCTGCTCTGTGCATGACAAGCTGATATCTCTCAAGGGGACTGCAGTTGCTGCCGAATAGTAAGCAATAGTAGTACTTGATGCTACATCAAATTATAGAGCCCAACAAGAATGTGTTATTCAATAAAGTCATTCAGGGGATGGAATAAAGAACTTAAAATCTAAAATTTCTTCCCAATTTGATTTGCATTTTCCTAAATTTAAGCCAAATCAAGGGGAAAGTTGTGCCTGTTAGACACTGCTCAATCATGAGGACACTGGAGCTGAACTTTTCTATTGTAACCTCAGGATATCAATACTTTCCAACAGGACTCCTATGCTAGGAGAAATCACAGAATAGTAGTGCTAGATGGGCAGCAGCAGGAAGTGGCAGTCAGAGTAAAGGGAAACGTGGGTTTAGATTGGCATTAGCTATTAAAACAACGTGCTTATACATCTACATAGCTTGAAATACAGGAATAAATTATAATGGATCTCCATACATACATACATACAGCTAGATGTGATTCCAGCTCCCACAGAATAAGAAACTAATTGCTATAGAAGTCATTATAGTGAGTTTTAAAGTAGTTTCTTAAAAAGTTATGATATTTGACAATTTATGTAGAATTTTAGAATCTCGTACTTGGTTGCTGCAACAATATCCTTCAAAGCCTTCAACTTCATTTCCCAGTCATTACCACCTCAAAGTTGTTTTATTCTTGTGGTGTCTCATTTGACTGAGACCCAGGCATGAATAAGATTCATTATTTTCAACTGGTCCTGTAAGATAATGTTATTATTTCATATGTTTGTAAGAAATGTTGATTTAAGGGTATGAAGAAGTTAAGCAGGGAAGGATGAACTGTTTGTTTATTGGTAAGCACTGAAGCAATGGCTTGCATATTCTGTATACAGACCAGGCTCAAGATAGCTCTGTAATATCTAAACAACAGTAGTATTTTTTAAGTAAGTCAGGCATTCCACATTTCTATAGAAGGATGTCATGTTTTAAGTCCAGCGGGCAACTGAGCACCACACAGCTGCTTGCTCACTCCTTCCTCCCCGGTGGGATGGGGAGGAGAGAATATAACAAAAGACTCGGGGATCAGGATGAGGGCAGGGAGAGATGACTCACCAATTATGGTCACAGACAAAAGAGACTTGACTTGGGAAGAAAGATTATCAATTTAATTTGAACACCACCACCAGCAACACTAATTTATCAGTAAAATCAGAGTGGAATAATGAGAAATACAACCACATCTTAAAAACACCTTCCGCCCACCCCTCCCTTCTTCCCAGGCTCAGTTTTGCTCCCGATTTCTCTACCTCCTCCCTCCCAGTGGTGCAGGGGATGGGGGTTGCGGTCATTGTTTCTGACACTCCTTCCTCCTCAGGGGGAACACTCATCACACTCTTCCCCTGCTCCAGAGTGGGGTCCCTCCCACGGGAGACAGTCCTCCATTAACTTCTCTGATGTGAGTCCTTCCCACAGGGCTGCAGCTTTTCACAAACTGCTCCAACATGTGTCCCTTCTGTGGGCTGCAGTCCTCCCAGCAACAGACTGCTCCAGCGTGGGCTTCCCTCAGAGTCACAGCCTTCCTCGGGCACAGCCACCTGCTCCGGTGTGGCGTTCTCCACAGGCTGCAGGTGGGCATCTGCTCCGCTGCTGACCTCCATGGCTGCAGGGGCACAGGTTGTCCTCTCACTACGGGCTGCAGGGGGGTCTCTGCTCTGGTGCACCTCCTCCTTCTTCTTTCTTCAGCTGACCTCAGTGTTTGCATAGGTAATTCCCTCACAACTCCAACTCCTCCTCTCAGGTTCCCCTTCTTAAGTATGTTATCACAGAGGCACATCCACTCTCGCTAATTGGCTCAGCCTTGACAGAAGCAGGTCCGACTTGGAGCTGGGGGAACTTCTAGCAGCTTCTCACAGGAGGCACCTCTGTAGCCCCCTCCCCAATACCAAAACCCACATACAAACCCAATACACAGGAAGAAAATTAAAAGCTGCGTCCTGAAGAATCATAGAGTGAAGGCTCAATATGGTTTCAGGAATGTTCTGGTTTCAGAAAGGGGATATTGTTCAGAGAGTGATCCTCTGAAGTAGGACTTTAATTACATGAGTTTATGCAGTATCCCAACTACTTTTACTGTATGAATCAGAAAGCAAAATCTCTTGGAATTCTAAAGCACATGCAGAAAGATGGTGTCTCTAAATTGAATAGATGTATTACTACACATTATTTATTTTCTTGTACTAAACCTTTGTCTGGCTTTAAAGAAGTTTTTGGGGTATGTAATGTTAATTTCCCACAGCTGCAGCAATATCTTAAATCACAGTACTAGCAGAGCAGTATCCAGCACTCCAATACAAAATTGGGCAGCTGCAGGATGTTGCTGTGCTGTTTGTCCACTGAGATGATATGGTTAGGTTTCGGTAACACAAAATGTTACTATTGGGGAGGCATCTTCTCTTTAAGGCTTCTAATCAGAAGCCTTTAGGAATGCATCAGGGTACCATAGACATTGATTGAACTATGAAGATTCACAAAAGTTTGTAACATCCTCTATCTGCTTGTTAACAGTTTAAATTACATTATCTTCTTTGGGATCTTTCTGGAAAGATGTATTACTTGAGACAGTCTCTTGAAACTGAGTTTGAAGTGGTGATAGGATAAACATTTTCAAAATATGATCTCTTTGCTTTCTATGCAGTGGGCTGATGGAAATTTTTCATTTAATATATCATGTAAACTTGCTGCTGCAACATCAAGGAAAAAGCAGCAGGATTATATTCTATCATTCTGCTGCAGTGTGTATTTCATGGAAATAGGTATGCAATGAGCACTGATGTCAATCATTATACCATGCCCTGTGTCCATAAAGTTTTTTCCCTTCATTTGCCTCAGCACTGAATACTTCAGCAGCTTGAACAAGGAAAGAGGAAACATGCAAGGGGAAAACCAGTAGAGGTGATTTATGCTATTGTTGCTGCTACAAAGAGCTGAAGACATCAAGGAGTGGTAGTTTGATGACACTGATAATTAGGAAAACAAAAAATCTGTTTTCTTGTTAGACTGTTTTCCTATAAAAATTAACAGGATTAAGTACATGGGATTTTCTATGTTTTTTTTTTCCTTTTCTTGTTTTAGCACATATTACAGGTAAACTACAAACCTTTAACTCCTGCCTAACTATAACAGGAGGAAGTGTTTCTTTTAATGTTACTTTACTCTTTTCTTGACAGAAGGGAATATTTAATGAACCCATGAAAGAAAGGAAAGATGAAAGTTTAGATATGAATTCAAATTCATCATCAACATTCAGTTTCATAAGGGAGAAAGAGTAAGTACTATAGAGATGAAAACCTGAATAGAAAAGTTGACACTAGTTATGAACTATCATTGCTGAGTGACAAAACTAGATATTAGCTGTAGATTTGTTTCTTCTTGGGTACAAAATTCAATGGTATTTTTTTCCTGACAAAGAACTAAGAGAACATGCTTTGTGAAACCAAGAAAAATTTGAAGACCTTCTGTTTAAAACCAAGCTTTTAAACTATAATACCATAAAAATGAAGCCATAAGTCACACATTTGGATTTTTCTTTTTGGTTTGGAGTTTTGGGGGTTGGTTCCACTCCCCATTGCAGGTTAGGAAAAAAATACATCTATAAGCAAGAAGCAAGCTAGGTTTTTAATCACCCTTTGAAATCAATCTTGCTCTAATCTTTGCAGAATCTAGTTTGCTGGTTATTAATTCTGAGTTTAGCTTGTGATAACCTACATGAAGTAGCAATATTCTGAAAGAGATGTTATCATTGTTAATGAGAACATTGCTAGAGTAGCAACCCATTCCTTGCTCAGAGAACAAATAACCGTGAGTGGGAAGACTAGGTTGGGGTCAGAGCGGAATGCCATTAGTCTGTAGTTAACATACCTCCCATAAATGCACTTTTCCAAAGGAATCTGCAGACCTCATAAGGAAAGACTGTGTGTTATAAAGGCAAAGTCTCTTTCTAAACTCCCTAGAGTTTGAGTACATTGAGATTCTGCACAACATGTTACTCAGTGCTATGGCCAAATATGACAGTTTGACTCTTGCATTATATCCTTCTTACGTGCAGACTGAGACTGTGACCCCTCCCCAAAAAAGAGATGGTACCCTTAAAGGATGAACAAGAGTTCCTAACATGTAGGACAGAGGTTGTGGAAAAACTTTGCCATTGCTGGTTATCCTTTTGACTGTTTGCTAGGGTTTGTACTGTAAATATGAGGTACTTGGAGTCCTTTTGATATATCTGAAGTCCAGATACGTTTGGAAACAAAAGTTATTCCCACAACACATTTCCAGCCAAGATTGTTCCTGTTTGCAAAGTGCTTTGAGATTTTCAGATAAAGGTTAACATAGACTATGACTCTTCTGTGGGGCGGTTTTGGCACATTTCACGGTTCTGGTTTCATGACATCTAAACTGAGGACTTGCTGCAGAACACTTTGCAACCCTTCTAGCCCATATATGTTCTTTTTCCTTCCATAGAAACCAAAATCACTCCAGAAATTGAAGGTATACACCTGGGTCTCATCCCATTGTGAAATTATGTCATGGTTGTAGAAAATACTCTGGTTGAGGAGTTTTCCCCAGACCCTCAGGAAAAAAACAGTTGTAGACTATGAGGTGCATGCATTCTTCCAAAGGAAGAAAAAAGAGGAGGGAGGGAAAAAAAGCCCAATAATACAAAAAGCTTCTAGGCGTTTTTGGTTTTGGAAATAAGAAATGTTTCTACAATCTTCCAGAACCTGCCACTATCAATTTCAGACAGAACTTGCACTTTTTAGTGACATTTTCTTTTTACCTGAATCAGAGAACAATTTTACGTTAAGATCTGTGTTCAATGTTAAAAAGCCTCCTGAGAACCTTTTTCTTCACATTGTCAGTATGAAAGACAAAGTCTTCTGAAAACTGGGTCAGGAAATGACATCTCCAATAATATCCATCTATTTTGGCTCTGATAAGCCCTTTGAGAGGACTTGACTCAGAAGATCAATACAATGACAAACCACTAAAATGTACAAATCTTGCCTGCTGTTACTCATAGAAGAGTTGTGTACTGAACAGTCATAGTACCCTGCTCCTTCATAATAAACATTCCACATCTGATCAGGAAAGGGTATCTCATTACCAATGTCCCTCTGAGCAATTACCTCAGCTAAAAATGTCTCCAGGAGGCAATATGTGTCAGTGACATATTTTATTTCCATTTACACAATTATTAATTGATATTATATGTACAAAAATATATTTTTTCTCTTCAGTAGATCTGGGAAATTCCTAGAAAGATAATAATGACCACCTGATTTTCAAGGTTAGTAGAAGTGGTCACCCATATATTTTTTGTTAGCTAGAACAGTCAGGTATTTCATTACCATTTTGTGTTTAGTTTTTAGGTATTTTTAGTTTCTAATGCTAGAAGACATAAAAATCTCTGTAGAGGTGAAACACACTGGACTTATTATTATTATTGTTATTATTGTTATTTATTACATTTTCATGTGTATCATGATATATTCAGTTATATATCACCTAGTCTGAAAGCAAACCATTTTATATGCAGATTTAATGTAATGAGCATTCAACTTTAAAAAATGGTTCTGGTATCCTGTAGCTTCTCAATAATAATATGCTCTTACATTCCAACAGAGAAGGATGGATTATGGGTTTTTCAATTTGCATCAGGCATATTAATTGCAGAGTAGGATTTCCACATAAAATATCAATGTACTGGAACAAACTGTTAATGTACCAGAATATGAACACTTACATTCATTTCTTGAGATTTAAAAGCAATCTTCTTTTTCATACATCTGAATAGCATTTTTTTTAAAGTCTGTTAATGAGAACAACGTAACCAATGTTTTCTGAAAACCTTAATTAGCTTAAGTGTTAATAGTGCTTTCCTAGTCATTGTACTGGCAAACAATACAACAAGCCATTAGGGAAAGAAAATAATTTACAGGGTATGGAAAAACTTTAGAGCAGCTTTTAAGAAACATGCCATGGAAGATCAACTTTATGTTGTAGTAGCAAGCAAAGAAACACTGAATTCAAGTTTCACTTTTTTTTTTTTTTTTTGGTCCCCTGGGAGAAGAGATTCCTAGACTTAAAAAAGTGTACTTGAAAATTAAGATCAGCTGGGAATTTGCAAAGTGATATTAATGATATAGAATAACAAGTTTATGGTTTATGTTTTATCTGATTCATTTGAATTGCACAAAGAATCCAAGAAATACATTTTAGTAGGTATTAATAACATCAAACAATTTTGCTGTATAAAGAGAAAATTTAACTCTAAAAGAGCAGGTAAGTAAATATTAGATAAAAAGTCTTTTTCATGACTCTTAACAGTGCAAAATGGGTTGTTTACAACCATTATCTTATTATTTATTTATACATCTGAGCAAGCACATATCTTATTGTTCATTTTCCAATACTAGACTATAACTGCACTAAAAATATGCTGTTGTCAAGACAAATTAATTCACTGTCTATACTGTTTTGTTTTATGACTGCTCTGTTTCAAACTACTAATCTTTAATGGGCCTTCAACTTTTTTTTTTTTTTCTTTTTCTTAAAAACTGAATTTTTTAGGAAGGACCAGGAATGCAGGTCCTTCCTTTTAAAGTAAAACAGAAAGAGAAAAATATTTGAGTTTGCATGCCACAGCTGCAGGCTGTGAATTATCACACTAGGGAAGAGTGGAAATACCACCCACATAATCCAACAAGAGGCCTGATTCATTTTGTGTCTGAAGCAATCATTGTGGTCTTACAAAGCTGAAATGAGTTTCCTTTGCAATCTTCACAGGAGAAAAAAATGAGAATATCATCCTTACTAGTTCAAAGCAAGATCCCACTTTTTAATTTATTTTTACTCCTATTTCTCATTTTTATTTTTCTTCCTTGGTTTCTTACTATTTTGCAACTAGCTTGACTCTACATATAACAGTGGAATTGAATTTGAGATAGGATATAAAGGAGAGCCAAGCAATATCTTCCGAGCCCTATCAATCCCAGCTGAACTTGTGACAAGTGATTTACTTAGTGAATAAGAATCAGATCCAAGGAACTTCACAGAGCCTGTTTTTTACATTTCTAATTGTTCCAGGGCAATCAGAAAACCTTGCTTCCTACCTCACACACAGGGGGAGTTTGCTGCCATCTGTTCAAGATCCCAGTGGAAGCACCTGTCTAGGGTCCTCTCTAAATATGCAGGACTCTACTCAGTATGCAGAGACACTCTTTATATAGCTTCCTACAGATCATCAACAGTGAATAATGAAGAGAGAGATATTAAATTCTGCCTTTTAGGTTCTTTACTCAAGGCTGTAGGGAGATTTTCTCCTCTTGGGATCCTAATGCTTGAATTTTCACTTGAAGAGCTTTAAAGTGCTCAGGATCTTTCTTTCAAAAAAATGAGCTGGATTAATGATTTAAAAGTTCAGCTACTGACAGATGAAATGATGACTGCAGTAAAAGTCTACTGGTTGCAGTACTTGCCCAGAAACAATCCTTGTTATTGCCTCAAAATATTCAGACATTTACTGTCCATCCCTTCATACAATGTTGTAGTTGCAGGGTTGTGGCAACTGGGGCAGGATAGAATGGAGGAAGGAAGGAAGGGGAAGGGAGGAAGGGAAAAAGAAAGGTCGTAGTTGATTTGAATTCTCTTGAAGAAGGCGGAATTAAATATATGGAGTTTTTTTCAGCTGGACTAGGTGATCTTTGTAGGTCCCTTCCGACCGGAACTATTCTATTCTACATCCCCAGTGAATATCTTGGACATGAGATTAACATTTCTATCTTACAGAAAGTGGAAACTGCAACTATGTGTTTAATGTGTGTGAGTAGGTGCACTTTGAGAACACTTTCCTGATCAAATCTCTCAGCTGAGTTGGATAGCTGCATGAACAATTTCAGGATACTGACCAAGCTTAGGGCTGGTGATGTATTAGCCTGCTCAGTTCTCTCAGGAAATTGTAAGGATATGGAAGAGCTCATCTCTTAATCTGACTTTATCATAGAAAGTTCATAGATTTCAGATTGTTCCTAACAAACAAAGATTTAAATTAATTAAAGCACTTACTGTTATTGTAATTACTTTTAACTTTCAAACAGTAAAAATTATCTAATATTTCAAGACTTTATTACTGTAATATTTCTCTGCATTTAAATTGATATTTAAACCCAAGTTATATTATGTATGGTTCTAAATTTTTAGTCACCGCTATATGTGCTTTAATTCATGGGTATTTCAAAACGAAAACCTAGATCAGTACTTATTCTAGTGACAGCAGAAATATGACTCAGAACTCAGTGAACTCCCACAAATTTTGCTGAGACCAATTAAGTTCTAAAGAGATATAGGTAGTATATTTAATAGCCTTAGACATATGTAATGATCTTGAAGTAACCATTGTTTTAAGCTTCTATAAAGAAAAATATAAAAGTGAAAAAATATGTAATCTCACCACTTTTCAGTTTACTCATAATACATAGCCTTAGCTGTATTTTATTATGTATATTAAGGAGCTGTAATCTCGGAAAATCTTGCCAGGCATTGCCCGTGAACTCACACTACCAGGCATCCTAAACAGAAAATGAACCCAAATACAGGGGAAATAACTGTTCTGGGAGCTTTGGCATGGTCCCCGTTGCCAGGGAAACCTCTTCTTTGTCTCTACGTGTTCAGAATGGCTGCCTCATTAGACACTGAACCTGATCATCACTTTACACTATGGGGGGAAAAAAAAAGGGAAGGGGAAAGTTAACAGGTCTCCAAATCTCTAAGAAAATGCCAAGAATGAATAGGGGTAATCTTAAATAAATCTATGTGTAATTATAATCATAATTATGTTCTGTTGAGAATAAATTTGCCCAGGCTGCTTTATTCCACATTTATCTGCAGGTGAATGAATGAGCAATTCTTGATTGTCTTTTACTGAATTAAAAAAAAAGATAAAAAGAGTGTAAACCACAAAATTGGTCAAATGCATATTTTGTGGAAAACATATCTCTTACTTTTAACTATTGCAAAACATCTATTTAATAAGGTCATCCAGCTTATTTGCCTGCCTAAGACATTGTTTTATCATTGCTGCAGCAGATTTTATTGATGGAGTTAGAAGCATAAAATGTCAGGGAAAAACCTATAGAGGTGCACTTATTACTCTGATCATAAAGAGGAGTGGTGAAAAAATAGTAAAAAAGTGAAAATATATAGTGATAAGAGAGTTACTTTATGTTAACTGCTAAGTTTTAATCAAGATACTGAAACAAGCACCACATAAACATCTGAAGTGTAGCAGAACTAGATGCAGTTTCAAGGCATTACTCATTGGTAATACAACTATGAACCCAAGGTCCCTCAGGAGCTCAGCTCCTGCCCTTGGCTGATGAGAAAAGCCTTTGAAAACAGGGTCAGAGCTTAGCCTCCACCCTCTCTGGCTTATAAATATCAACAAAGGGAAGGGATTTTAAAGTCATCGTCCCCACAACTCTGTTCTCCAAGATGAAAAATGAAATCCAAATCACAGGTGAAACAGTTAACAAATGCCTAACTTCTCTACTCATATTTATGAAGAGGGAAAGCAACCCACCTAGAATTTTTTTTTCTTTTTTCACCTGTACCAGATGTGAAACTGAGTAGTTAGGTGCAAAAACAAGAGCGTGCCTGACCAGCTGGTCTGAGATTAACTGTTTATTTTTCAAGAGTATAAAGAAACAACACAAACTAGATTTACATGTGCCTGGAGCCATTTTCCTTTCCACTCAATGATAACATGTGGAATCTCTGACTGTTGCCGAAGGAACAGTATTTAAATTAATATATATATATATATTGTTTTTAAAGCATGCTTTTCATGTAACAAACATTTCTGTGAATTTTTTCCCCCCTTCTGTGATAGCATTATTAAAATAGGTCTTGCAGATTACAGCTAGAAGAAATAGCAGAGTGTAATTACTTATCCAGTACATGGCAAGAACACACATACACACTTGCTCTCCTTGGAAAGTAGTTCTTTTCAGTTCTATGGTGAAATGCTCTCAAAATTTAGTGAAAAATGAGTCACTATCAGGATAAATAATTTTTCCAAATGGGGACCTGAGGCAGAGAAAGTTGTCCTGAAGGGCTCCTGTAACTATCAGTGTTTTGCGATGTGGTACCCTTTTAAACAGTTAGACATAGAGAAGAACTAGATGAAGATATTTAAAATCAGTATACAAGGCAAGAAGTAGCAGCAAGAAGGGGACTAGAATATTGTCTGAAGTAGGCCTGATAAGCCAGATCTGAAGCAACCATTCTTTGTATCACTGACTTAATAACAACTTTTGGTAAATACAGAGAAAGTAAATAGTTCTTCCTGGGTTCTTTTTGAACAAATATGCACAAGGACACCAAGGTTTGAAGAAGAAGATTAAAAAACACTGCCTGAATCTTAATGCATAAATATGTGAGCCTGGATGTCTGTGAGAAAAGGTAATTAATTAGAAGATACAGTTATAACTGGGTAGTAGTTATTATAATCACTCTATTTTGTTGTTACAGTTTAACGGAACCAGGCTGGAAACTCTAGGACTTCAGTGTGATCTATATTTCATGTTTTGAGCTGTCAAATACCAGATTTCTTCTTGAGTTAGTCTCTACTGACATCATTTCTTGATTGCATTTCTTTACTGACATCATTCCTTGATTGCATTAACAGACCTAAAACATAAAATCCTGTGTCTCTTAATTTTTGAAGAGTTTAGAAAGAATATTGAAGAGAATTCAGTAACTTACTGATCTCTCAATGTAGAAAAATGTTTAAGAAAAAATATGTATACTTTTCAGTCTCAAATATTTTACAGAAATATAAGGCATGCTTTCTTACACAAAAGCATAAAAAAATAAAGAAGAGAAATTCAACTGCAACTTTTGATCCAACATAGTTCTTAAGCTTATATATTTTAGCCTTCATATGAATTAGTTACTAATATCTAATTGCTAGGAAATGCACAAGTTGTATTGCTTTTATGGCTCAGGGCCTCACTTTAAAGAAGGAAAAACTTCTTCCTATGCACTGTATAAAATTTCTACAAAAGGTGTACTTATCATCATATTGAAAATAATTTCTTTTTCAGTGTTCCAAACTGTACAAGGTACCAAATAACTCACATTCCTTTATTTTACATACAGCCTTGTGAGACACAAAGGGACAAAGTCTTATCAATGTTTAAACCCATTAAATATTACACACCCAGTATGCTGTGGGTAGAAATGGGTGCACAATCACCATCATCATCGAGTCAAAAACTTCCAGAACTAAAAATATAAGGAGTTCTAGTTGGACATAGAGGACCATGAAGGAAAAAGGACACTTGTATAGACTGCAAAAACCTTAAAAGTCTGCAGGCAAAAGTCCTTAAGTCGTCACTGAGCACACAAACTGATGCTTATACATACAAGTCAGCCTTTCAATACAAAAATCAGAAAATAAGTAAGCAAAAGGTTTGGACCTTTCAGAGTGATTTAAGTCACAAGCAGATTCTATATTATAGATATCTAATATGCTCACGAGATCCTTGGTCCTATAATGCAGTGTGCATCTTGCGCTCTGATCTCAGCATACCGCCAAGGCCACTGCAAAAAAACAAGCAGCAGGTCAGCTTCATCTTTATCCTATTATTTTTCACATGTGACAATGTGCATCCCTTGGATAACCAACTAGAAGCACTAAATGTAGGCAATGATGTAATTCGTAGCTCTTGCACAAGGCACATACAGGAAAAGGAATGACATCATCTGTTTAAGGTATATACGGAAGTGACAGAGAAGGAAGGCACAGGTCTCTCACCTTAGCTGGTGTAATCAGAACATGATGAGTGCCCATGTTTCTTTCTTATGTTTCTTTCTGTTCTTAAAAAGCCACATTTAAATGTGTGTGCACATCTTCCTGCTAAGGTATCTGCATTAACAGGCACAGTCAGTCCATGAAGGGAATCTTAAAGTTTGTATTTGAGCCCAGGGAGAAAATGTCAGTCTCTTTTCTCTGCTTCTCTATTTTGTGAATATAATCACAAAAACACTTTCTCAAAGCTGGGAAGAGAAATCAGAAGTGTAAGTTAGAAATTAGGCTGCCCAATGCCAATTATTCTACCAGAGCCCCCAAATTACACCCTTTGTTTGGATATTTTGAATGTAACTTCACCTTTAAAAGAAAGTATACTTATCAGTCAATCGATATTTTTAAACACCATATTGTCACTGCAAAATGAAAATCACTGACTGCTCTCACACGAATTTGGTACTGGCAAAGCTATAAAAGTATCCTTTCTAAGTGTTAAGCCTAGGGACATAGTGTTTGTGCAGTCTAACAGCAGTTCTTGTCTCAGCATAACATGCATTAAAAATCTAGAACACACTTTAAGGCTTATTTTTAGGTTTTCTTTTCCTGTCTCTCCATGCTTTTGCCTTTAAATTATTTCTGAAACAATAGTATTGCATACATATTTGTGACTGGTATTTCGAGTATATTCAAGAATATTTGAAAGGATGTAAAAAGACACTTTCGCTTCTGAGTTCAAAATTTTAGCTATACTTGCATTGACATTGCAGGTGAAAAAAAAAAAAAAATTAACCTGTTGGTAGCAACCTACCATTGTCGGTGTTACTCCCAATCACACCAAGGCAGAAAGCAGCCCTGACACTTCTGTGACTGCTCCAGCCCATTGTAAACAGGAGGTGGCAGTTCTAGTCTTTGATCCAATATGCTGCAGTGTTATAAAATGGCAGCAACTAGCTGGGGAAGACATTTCCACAATACGCAAGCTAAATAGCTTATCCAAGGCTAGCCAGAGCTGCTTCACCTTTAATCCCTTTCTGCAGGAGGCTAAAAAGTGTTACAGAAAGAAAAAAGAAAAAAATTAGAGCAGCTTTCTGACAGCTGAGTATTAGTAGTGTCATAGAGACTCTGGAGCTATCTGCACTGCAACCGAGGCTTTCTTTTCAGTGTGCAACCACGTAAAAATTGTTTTTTTAGGGATTTTGTGGAAACAAAATCCCCTTTATTCATTTCATGCTCTCTCTCATGCATTAGTCTCACAAATCTTTCTTATCAGAGAAAATGTTTTTATTCTGTAATACTAAAATTCTGTTTAAAACTAAATTAACATACCCCTCCCCCAATATATGACAGGGTGAAAGCTAGCAGGAGTGGACCTAAAATCCAATGCAGCCTATGCAACAGGCAGTTATTTTTAAATTTCTGTTGCCTTTCTAAGATGCCCTTCATTTGCTAAGATGACATTGCTTTATCATTAAAGTAATTTCAGGATGAAACCTCTTCTGCTGGCTATAGATATGGAGATGAGAGCCTCAAACCACATGTTAAAAACCCCTATGACAGTAAAGACCAACAGCAAAGTAGAGCCACTCTGAAAGCCTTTCACCACAGAAAGAAAAGGAACAGAACAGGGGAGGTAAGCGGGTGTGAAGGAGACAGTCTGACATCTAAGAGAAATAATACAAGTAAGCATTGTATTTACTGCTTTTTAATCCAGCCCTATGTCTGATCCTGAAAAATGTCAGGAATCACAGCAGAAATATATTGCACAAACATGTTGAGAATTTTATAGAAAGTCTGAAAACTAGGTGGAGTTGAGAACTACTAAAACCACCTGACATTCAGAATCATGCAGGGTATCACATATCTACAAGGTGGTAATCTCCATGAAGCTGTATAAAGTAATTGCCAAACTACAACCTTTCTTAGGAAGAGGCTTGGGATGCTTCATTCTGATCAAATAATTTTTACCTTTCTGATATTCCATCTACATCATCCCTGTGAGTAACTTCTTTCAGAGTAGAACGACTGCTTTGTATCCTGGTGTGTGAAACCAGGACATAATATCATGGCCATAGATAACAAAATATCCTACTCTTCCCATCCTGTCATCCAGTGGGAACTCCTGTAGTCAGAGATTCAGTAGGGTACATTAATCTTCACAGGGTTACACAGGACATCTCTAACTCAATTCCCTTACATCCTCACAACTGAGTATGTCCAATTGCAGAAAGATAAGACATGAGTCTGATATTGTTAATCAGACAGGCACATACTCTGACATGTTTCACAATAGGAGGAGAATCCGGATCATGTCTTCTAGCTGTGGAGTAGAATAAGAGTGATAAGGCTAGTACTGAACTGAGGAAGAAATCCGGTTGTAATTGTGGAAGTATTGAGGAGGCAGGAAAGTAGTACAGAGGTATTGATATATATCATTCTTCCAGGATCTTCCTGAGAGATTTAGGAAGCATTTTAAGGATTTGCATACAATGAAGTTCTCACAGTTTAATTACTGTGTATCAGCTGAGACATGGTAACAGCTACTCAAGAGTGCCTTTTGGCCAAAATTGGGTGCAGAACACTGCTTACCCTTTACAACCTAGCTACATTTAACTACATTGTATTTACTGAGCACTAGAGGAGCATAGATGAACAGATTAGTGGTTCTTCTGATATGTAGTACCTCAAACTGTGTTAATCTGGTATGTTCTGACATGATATCTATGTTTCTTTGGATTATTTCCTGAAAAAAAGTACTAAGGCGGGTAAAATCAACACTGCATATCCTAATTTAAGGGGACATCTGGCAAACCAAACTTCTCACACAGAAGACGATCTCATGGTAAGAGCTCAGAGGCTGTGAAAAGATTCACAGATGTTCTGGGTATAAAACAGAAAAAAAAATGACTACAACTCAGGTTCCTAAACTTCTTTTCTAAGCAGAGGTAAGTGCCTTCTTGCCTGCCACAAAGATCCCTTCTTTAAGGTTTGAATTTTCTTACATTAAGACATTTTCATAGTCTCCCTCTACCCATGAAAAGTAAGAGTAACCCCGACTGCACCACTCACAAGGAGCAATATTTACTTTTCACATGGAAGAGAGTTGGAGCAAAAACTTTAATTTTATTTCCCTGTGTATGTGCAAAATCCAGACATCATGGGGCGTCCTGAGATACATGTTTTCCAGGGGCTCCACTGAGAATTGTATCATTTCTGCTATCCCAGGTTTTCTGGGACCAGAATCCCTGTGAATCCCTATGTTACATATCCCTGACAAGTGCTTTGAAGAGCAACCTACACTTAGTCTTTTTTTTTCTCCTCTCTTGCACACTTTATGCAATAAGGTCAGCTCTATCTCTGAGAATCCTTCACCTTAGAAGACCAGTTAGCATTTTGGGAGACCAAGGCTCAAATTCCTCTTGCTGTGTAAACATTGGATGCTAATGTCACACATAAAAGTTCCATGTGGCTCATGGTGGCATGCAGGCACCTGCACAGTTCAGCTGTGTTCTAAGCAAAAAAATGCAACTCTGCACTTCTGCCAAGAGGGGAAAGAGTTGTCTATTCTGGGAATCACATTTTGAGTGTTTCGAGGTCTATCAGTGGTTATCATAGCTATATAGCCTTGTAGATGTCCTCTAGGAAAGGAAGACAAATGAGATAGCATGGAAACTGAGGCAGACAGAGCACAACATGATCACTGGAAGGCAGTTCTGAGACTACAAAGTAGCTGTGGTATATATGTCCCTCTCAGAAATCAGATTTGTAAAACTCTTGAAGCTCAGATATGTAATCTGTCCTGACAGTTTCAGTGAGACTACCGGGGAATAAACCTAGGTGTGTGGTTAAGCACCTCCAACAATAGAAGGAATACAATATATCAACACCACTAAACTTTTAAAATGTTTGAAAAATCTTAGAAAGAAATATAAAGACTCAGACACACAAACAAGTCGCTGAAGGTTAAAAAGCCATTGCATGTCAGCTGAGACACTCTAATGTTCATGTGAATTCTCTTTCACTGCAGATGTGACTAAATCAAATTATCCCAATTTTGCAAGAGTAGAAGCCCACACATTGACAGAAGAGAAGGGAGGAGAGGAGCTGAAAATGGAGAGGAAGACAGAGAGGCAGAGGGAAGGGAAGAAGGAAAATACCTGTCATCAAGAACCAAAGAATTGAGAAAAATGTCAAGTATAAAATCACAGTTTCTAGAAGCAGAGAGACAGAACTTATAGACGTGTGAAAAACACTAATCTAAACAAAAAGTGTAAAGTGGCACAGAATTCAAGGAGGTGAACTCTACATTAAAAGTTGTTTTTTTTTATTTCTGCCTTTTTAGAATCTCAGTATTTGTAAAATGTAACTGATTTTACCTGAGATTTTTTTTCCCTCAACATTAGATAGTTTACTCATTTTCACTAGGTTCCTCCTAGAATTTCATACATAGTAAGCAGATTTGTCCAGTAAGTTTTCAGAGACATTTTCTTCTGCAAAAACATTAAAATAATATTTTTTTCTTTTTTCTCTTTTCTAAAAATGTTCTCTTTTTCTTTTTCTTTTCCTTTTATTTATTTTTTTTTTCTCCCCTCTAAACTACGTGTACATATAGATGTATATTCTCCTCCACTGTCTTTTTGGTCTTGCCAGTTGCATTCTTCCCACTTCTGTCACCAGTATTACTTCATGAGCATTAAACTGTTTCACTAGTTATGACTCATCAGAAAGGCATAATCATACCAAGTCCTGCTCAGTGTCATTTACTCTCACTTAAATATAAAGCCTTTGCCTGCTGCTGAGCTATTAAATATGTTTTATTCCCTGGATATTATAATAAAAAATGAAACTGCCTTTCCTTGCCTCTATCAAGAGGAGGAAACAAAGTTGCAGTTTTTTTTACTTTACCTCTTAAATATTCATGTCATTTCTAACTATCCTAATTTCTTTCTTTCTTGTGAAGGGTTTATTATGAATTGTTTTGCTAAATAAATCAGATTGTCGCCTAAACAAAATTAGCCTAGAAATTTAACCAGCAGAATGATAAAATGGAAATTTTAATCACAAGACATTCTTCACAGGATTTGTTGGGTTTTCTGTTTAAAAACAAATTTGCAGATAATGAGTTTGTGATAAAACAAGCAAGACTGAAACCTGCAAGTAACTCTGAGTTTGCAGACTGTCGTTAGCATAGATGTAGTATTGGTAGTAGTGACTTATTTCCCTTTTAAAAAATAATAAGAAAAGAGAACAAATCTTTAGTGGTATATCTACTTCCTTTAGTCATTAATCACTAGCACCAAAACCTCATAAATATGGTGACAGACACGGAGTAATTCTCATATTTCAGAAAAGGTCAATCAAAAATAGATATAGTAAAAGTCCAGTCAATAAATAATCTTATAAGGCTAAACATTGCACTCATTCTTTTCAAGTCACTCATTAGTCATCTACAGTGCCCTCAATGACATTTTTAATGTCTTATTTCAAAGTCCTTTCTTTATTATTGAGAAGGGAAATATTTTTAGCTTGCAAAGCTCCATCTATAGTCGAGGTCTGGTTCACCATAAATGAACAGTTTCCCAGTGGACAAGAAACTACTGTGACAGGAACATTAATAATACCTCTGAACATCTACTCTCCCATTTTTGTTTGAAGGAACAAAAAGGAGACGTAAAGAAGAGGTAGGAAAGGTTATTTTGTGGTTAAAGCTGGTTGAATTATTCATTGTTTAACATTTCATGTTTTAAATTGTTGCTTAAAATTACAATCCTAAACCCATGTTTTCAGTTCCAGTAGAAGGATCTACATCTTTGCATAAGAGACCATTCATTTAAAGGTAAAATTTCTGAAAATGGTTAAATGACTTAGGTATCACTTTGAACTTGAAAGACACTAGATGCCTTTTGGGCATTTTCTAAAATCCCTAGAAATGGCTTAGATGTCCATGTAATTTTTTGAATTGCCTCCCCCCACCCTTGATATCCAACAAGCATTAGGAAGTCTAATATAAGCATCTAATTTTGAAAATTTGTCCCTTATGAATGCATTGTTCGATGTGTTCCTTTTGTTCTGCATTGAAATCATTCACACTGAATTTATACAGCTATCAAATGTATTGTAATAAATTCCTGAAGAGATTTATTCTTTTTTATAATCTAAGAATTAAAAAAATCTTAATTTTGATAAACTTTTAAATTACTTATGTCACAGAGCCTTATTTTCAAAAATGTCGCCATCTCTGAGTAGTCTGTCCCATTGAAAGTTACCATTTGCCTGTAATATTATTCATAGGATGTATTTGATCTATTCACATTTTATCTATTCGCACAGGAGATGTGCTCTTCGGCTGTTTGATGGCAGTTTTACAAGGACTATAATGACAAATATCCAAATATAAATGATTAATAAATCAGTTATACAATTTCAGAAAAATAATCTGCTCAGTGTATTAAAAAAAGTTAAGAAATTTTTCAGTTGGGAATATAGAGGCTACTAAATACTTGTAAATCATTTGTAAAATACAGAATGAATTTGCTAATGACTGTAACAAATAAAGGGAGAAATACAGGGAATCCAGAGAAAATAAGAATCTTCAAGGGCATGGAAAAAACTAATAAGAGTGAAAAGACTGGGATTTTTTTTCTGAAAGGAAAAAAGAGAAATCAGAAATGTATATAAAGTAATGAATGATCAAAAGACCGTTGATTAAAAAAGCAGAAAAAACATTTCCTATCCCAGTCCTATGATATAAGAACAAAGAAATAATTAAATGGTGGAAGACTTGAAGTAAATAAAAAGATAGAATTCCTCACAAAACATTAAGTCACTGAGGCAAAGAAATTGAAAAGAGTAAAATGAAGACTGGATGTGCAATTCCCAGTGTGGATCAGTGTGGCACTTCTAATCCAAACAGTCCAGGTGAAAGAGATCCTGACCCACCCTGGACTAGGACGAGGTACACGGAGGAGACCTCAGGCTATATACACTGTCACAGCAGTACTTGGTGGTGATGCCTAGATACAGCACTGAGCAGGACTGCACTGTAAGGGAAGGTTGTATCTCACAGGTTCATGGGACTTGATTTTGCCATCTGTCTAGGGGGAGGATATTCAAACTCAGGCCAGGACAGAAAGAATTGCAATATTTACTGTGTTTTATTTCACTTACGAAACTATAAAATCCCTTGTTGTGCAACAAGGTTTGAGACTGAGGATAAGTGGAAGAAGCTATAAACATGAAAAGAGAAACGTTGATACATAACCCATTGTACTGGTGATCGTATTTGGGAAATATTCTTATGACCTACGTTTTTAATTAACAGCAATTCAGAAAAGTTTTGTTTCTTGCTGAGTTATATGTGTGAGAAGATACTTTTGTATTTGTTGACCATTTCTCTCTCTGTCTACAGATGTTGATCTGAAAACTGATATTTGTACAGTAGTAGGTATTATACTTAGACATTATTCTTTTGCTATTACCCAGATTTACTCAGTACAATAAAACCCTAAGAAACAAAAAAATAATTTTCAAAGTCTCTAACCAGAGCATTTATACTTGCATGCTTTGTGAAGGTATGCAGAAGGTCTAAAAACTTGTTTATTTTCAATGTGAATCTTCTGTACAAGGCAGACTTTGTTGAGAACTTTTTAAAAGATCCATTAACTTCTGCTCTCTAAATATTCATAAACTCAGTTCAGAGAGAGATTAAAAGCATTTTTGCAGGATTGAATTTAGAGCAGGAGCAACTGGGCCTGACTGGACATATGCAGCATAAAAATTATTTAGCTGTTAGCTCAACCATGATAATCTACGTACATCTGCTGAGTCCATGCCAGTTGTGGAGTGGATCTCTTTCTCTGAAATTTAGGGACACTACCACAGATAATTAATTCATTATTGTGAACTGACTTCACAACAGTTTAATTAAGATTGCAAATCAGCCTCAGGGCTGACTATTATTATGGCATAGACGATAATTTAAAAGTTGAATAGCACTGATCTGGACATGTTAGATTAGTCACTTGGAAACAGAGTTTTCACATCTATTAAAAAATCCTCATCTTTATCATAATATTTGAAAATCTCTTGCCTGATTTCCTGGCATCATGCATGCAGCAAAGTCATTTTGTATATATGTTAGTAATGAACAGTCTTTGGAGACAGGCTTTGAACAGCAGAGATCTATAAACGTAACTTTCACTGCTCAATAACTAAAAAATGGACCAACAACTTAAGGAAACACAGAAAGTGCAAGATTAACAATCAAGGTGGCTAGCCACAGTGCCCAGTTAAGAGAGCATTACTTAATCTTTTGATTCTGAAGTTAAAACTGCCGACTTGTGAACCACATGAAAGAATGATTAATCATGTTGATCTTAGAATATGGGTTTGAATTAGCCAAAAATGGAAAACAACTGTATTCAGAATGAAAATGTCTTTTTCATTATAATCATTACTAAGACTGAATGAGTTTTTATGACAGCAGGAAAGCAGAGTAACAGTTACACTCTAGTCCCTGTATGTACTAGAGACTCTGAATGGGAAGTGCCCTTTCCTCACTACATGATTGAAAATAGCAGGTGATGAGACACGGGTTTGCTGTGAAAGAGCAATAAAATATAGACTTACAGAGAAAGTGAGCTGTTCTGTTTCCACTTGTTCTGTTGTTTTCATTTGTTTCTGAAGCTTGATTACTTGGGTACAGCAAGGAAACAATTCCCATGAGCTATTTTCTCATTTTGAGAACAGAAAGGAATAATATCAAGTGGTGCAAGGAAGCAAGGGTGACTAAAGCTGCGAGTTGTGAGGGCTTAACATTTCTTGGAACCCTCTAGGGTCTGTTCCCTTCTGAAGACACTGCTAGGCATTCAGAATCTATCTGTTGCTTTTAGTAAGAAAGCTTTCAATAGATTTATTTGCTTTAAAGAAGACTATGGAAGAAAAGAATGGCTTATTCTATTCTGCTTCCTATATCATCAACCATTTTAGAAGGCAAATTCCAGTTACAGAAACTTTATTACTGGTGATACCTGAGTCAGGATTAAAAAAACCCCAAACAAAATAAAGTAAAACCAAACCAAACATAACCTTCTTGGCTTTTAGGTCGTAAGCTGAACTGGACTAGCAGTTAGAATAAACTGTCCTTCCACTTGTACACAAAACAGATATAATCTGCAAAACACTGAGTTAATAAAAGCTGAACCCCATAATGCTGTTTTAGAAAGCTGCACTGTAGAATGGAGTAGAAATTTAAGCAAAGATTGTTCATGTTCTGGGTGACTTCTTTCTGCAGAACTTTAACTTTTTTCCTCCTGTTTTTCCCCCCTTCTTGCACACAAGAAGTGGTGAATCTGCACATTTATAACGTCCATTAAATATTAAATAGCAATCTGAACATTGTTGAATTTCACAGGAAAGAAACCTTATTTTATGTACAGCTGGAAAATTAGAAACTTTACTTGATATTACTTAACCATATGTTAGAGAACATAAATGGTGAAGAAAAGACTATGTGAAAGGTTACATAACACCAAAGAAGAGAGTTATTTAAGAAAAAACCTGCTTAGAAAGTGTTTTGTTCATGCTATTGTTTACAAATTCATAAAAAATTTGAACATGCCAAGGAATAGCATTTAATTAGCTTGAGGTGTGAAGAACACATGCATATTTAAGTTTTGACCTGTATTTGCATCTGTTTGAAAACGCATAGGCACACAAGACTGGTCACGTATCTGTGTACTTGTAATATAAAAATCACTTTGTAGGCTATTAAGCATCTGCCCTTAATTTCATAGGGCTCACACTCCAAGGACGTTCAGCCAATAATCTGTGTATAAGGCTTTGATCCTCTCCCTGATCAGGCTAGCTTTACTATTGATTCCTTATTATAACTTATTTAACATAAAAGCTGTTACATAAGGTGGTTAAAGTTGCTTAATGAGCTAACCGATTAGGGAGAAATGAATTCAAAATCACTTTGAACCCACTCTAATTTTCCCAAAGAACCAAAATTTATGAGTTTCAGGGTCCTGGAGGAAAAGAGTAGAGCACAGTTCTTTAATTAATAGGATATTTGGGTAGAAAAGATTTTCGTTACTGAACAACTTTGATTTTTTCATGGAAATGGAAGATAAAATGAGCCCATTCTCTGCCTTTAGTTATGTCCTTGACACTGAACAGAATTTGCCCCATGGCAGACTGAAAGCCCCTCACACTAACACAGACTGAGCTTCAATTGTTCATTATATTTAGTATAAAATCAGAATAGAACTACTTCATCAAATAAAGTTATGGAGAAGAGGACAGAACAGAGAAGCTGCACCTGAAAATATAAATGGAAAGTTTGCTTATGGCAGTCTTTATCACATCTGTTTCTGTATCCTTTTCTAAACCAATTGGACCTGATTAGATTTTACAACCCTTTTGCACCTGAATACATTCATGTGCATGATTTTGATCGCTAACAAAGTAAATGAGGTCACAGCTGAAAGCCTTGCAATAGAATGATAGGCAAAGTTAAGTGGGGAAAAATGTTTAGAAATAAACTCTTCATAAAATGGCTTTAAAACTTTTCAGTTGTCAGCTCCATTTGAGTGGCCTAGATTTTGTTTTGTTATTTTTTTAAAAACCGAAAGAGGATAGATTTAGATTAGATATAAGGAGCAAAATTTTCATTGTGATGGTGGTGAGACACTAGAAGAGGTTGCCCAGAGAAGCTGTGGGTGTCCTCTCTTGGGAAGTGTTCAAGGCCAAGTTGGACAGGGCTTTGAGTAACCTGGTCCAGTGGGAGGTGTTCCTACCCATTTCAGGGGGGTTGGAACTAGATGATCTTTAAGGTCCCTTCCAACCCAAACCATTCTATGATTCTGTGATTTTTTTTCAATAAAAGTATAATATGGGCTTCAATAAGGATCCTTACCCCTGTTTTCCACACCATTGGATTATAGTCTGTGTCTCTGCCATCTTGACTTGTACTATATGCAGTTGCATAACGGCTGAGGGTCCAGCCAGTTAAGACAGTTTCAGGATGAAAAATACCTAAAATGGAAATATTCTTAATGTTCAGTACCTTGATGTTTGACAAAACAGTAGCAACCTTTTATGTTCATATGCAAAACCCAAATTAATCAGAGGGGATATGCATGCTACTTTGTTACTGTGTCATAAAAGCTGTAGAAAATAACCCTTGTTTAGTTTTAAGTGCCATAATCATGAATAGGACATGATGTAGACATTAAGAGAAAAATAGAAATAAAAGCTAGCTTGAAAATCAACTGTATGTTTTAATATTATCATCCCTTAGGAAGCCCTTCCTCACTGGTAATTTATGAGAAAAGTATAATTAGGTTAACTTTTTATTTTTCTTCATGCTTCTCTCAGAAGAGTATGGATGATCCACATTTGAAAAAGTAATTTTTTCTTTATTTATGATACTTGCTTTTAAATATTTTTTCCAATCTTTAAAAATAATTTGACTAAAACAGAATGTATAGAAGTTACAGTGGAATTATAATTACCACTGTCTGGGATTTAAAAAAAAGCCTGAGAGCAGTTTCAGCATCATTTAAGAGACAAAGGAGACCAGAACGCCTACATGCCTTTTTACTAATGAAAATCTCTCTGGAAAAAAACTTGAATTTCAATTGAAGAAATATATCTTTAAGACAATATGTGTCAGTATAGTCAGTTGTTTGCACTCTGCTCCTTGAAAAGAAGTATCTTAATTCTCCACTGATGCATCACTTGCCTTGCTGGGCTTTTGCAATTTAGAACAATTAAACATAAAGCCTCAAGTATTTAATTATGTACTATGACATTCAAACAAGGGATTTTAATTCTTAATGAAATCTGATTTTCTTCTACAGGAAATAATTTCTGCTTTGATCCAGCCTCCTAAGTTCATAGAAACATAAAATCATAGAATCGTTTGGGTTAGAAGGGACCTCAAATATCATCTAGTTCCAACACTCCTGCCATGGGCAGGGACACCTTCTACCAGACCAAGCTGCTCCTTCTAAAATACCAATTCAAAGTACTAAACTGGAGTTCAGTTCATGTTGCAGACAGCCATGGTTTTTTTCTTTCTAAATTGCTTCTATCACTGCTGAACAGTTTGCTGTCTTTCTGCTTCCCAAGTGCCCAACCTTGCCTTTCCTACTGTCATTCCATTTCATCTATGACAACTAATAAAGTCATTTACTTGTTTCTGTACGAGCTTATTCTGTGTTGATGGTGGCTTTCCCTTCATAATTATTCAAAAAAAATCAACATGTGGTCACTGTGTTGCAGAAGGGCAATCCAACTACAGTGACTGTAACACCTGTGCTGTCTCAGAATAGGAACATAACTAACAGAGAAACAACTTGCCAAAGACTAGTAGCAAAAAACAAAATCAGAAAGTACCTCATCCCCTAAATATCAGTTCAAAGTTTTGCAGACAAAGTTATGGAAACTTCCTTGCCCCTCTTCAGGGTGTCTGCCTGACATCACAGGTATCTGCACTCAAAAGCAAAGCCTGATTTTGGCAGAGTTTTTCTTAGGAATTTTGGTATATTTTGGTTTTATAGAGGGTTTATGCAGAGCTCTTGAGCTATTTTTGGAGACAGACAAGAAAATGTTAATGTAACAGAAGATGTTGGGAGAAGGATATAATGTTGACAAAGGTCTCCCTGAATTTTGTATGCCAATCAGGCACTCTTTCTGCCGTACTGAATCCGTTGATGTATTAGTTCTGTCAGAATTTTCTAACCTGCTAACACTTCTCATGGGATTCATCATCTCCAAATCTAGCCTTTTCTGTTAGAGAAATATTTCATCCAAACAAAAAATTGCCTGATGGCATTGTTAAGGTTAATGGAACTTCAAGTATAATGCCCAAAAGGAGAGCTAAAGTAGGAGTAGGTTTTGGTTCCCCCCCCCCCCCCCCCGATAAATACATTAATTAATTTTTAATTGTTTTAATGCTTCAGACAACAAGATAAGTTGTTCTGCAAAATTATTTTAATCTTTCCTGCACCCCATTTTAAAATTAAACTTCCAGTTTTAATAAAGGTGATGATCTAGCCAAAGATTTTGGAGAAGATGAAAGTGGTATGTCTAGCACAATGGCTTGTATCAGTGAATGGCAACTGAAACAGAATACTGACAAAAATTCAGTTCTCAACTTCTTGAATTAATTTTACCCAGGAGCAACTTTTGCCTAATGCCAATGAAAACAAGATAATAGGAATCACAGGTTTTGAAGGATAAATCCCTACTGAATCAGACTAGACTCCCTACTGCATTGCCAAATTTATGGGTGGTGTTATGCTGTAATTCCATTAGTTAGCTAAGATCCTGTAGCAAAGAACAGAAAAAAAGATTCAATATTGCTGTTGGTAATGGGGAAGACTAAGGTTTAAGCAACAGTTTGTTGAATAGTGAGTCATAAATTCAGCAGCCTACATTTTAAATAACTCTGAAGATAATAGCTTCAGAAACATGCTGGACATGAACTCTATTTTAGATAAAAACTAGGATCATTTTGCTTGAAGTAGCTTTTTGGTTTGTTATCAGTGACACCAACTGCCACAGTCTTCCTAAAATTTAATTTAACTTTGAATGACAAACCCATTAAAACCTATATTTAATTTATTAACAAGTATTGCACTTAAAAGCAAACTTCTAATATAATTATATATATACTAGCAAGACAATTTCTAAGCGGTCTTTAAGTACAAAGAATTGTGTTGTAATGCAGCTTTTGAAAACTCTACCTGGATTTATCAAAAAGTATAATGAATGAAAATTCTATTGCTGCTGAAGCAAGTAGGAAAAAATTCAACCCACTATTACTGAGTTGGATCTACATTTTCCTACATAATAATAGACATTTGGACAGAGTTGAAATATGAGTTGTATATTTGACAATGATGCATGGGATAGATGACACTCAGGTATCATCTTTAGAAGCATAATTTTGATGTCATTAACAAATACATTTTTAAAATAGCATTGCATTTTATCGAATAGAAGTATTTGAAGGGGAAATAAGGATCTGGTAAGTGTTACTGGTCATTTGATACAAACAGTGATGGAAACCTGAAAAGAATTTTAAATAATTTTCATACCTGCTTATAAGTGTGAACAGGCATTGAGGGGAAGGACTAGTTAGAAAGTGTAATTTTGCTGCAGTCTGAGATGGACTAGAGTAGTAAGGAGGGGCAAAGTGGCATGAGAAAGTGTACTAATTTAAAGAATCAGGTCTATCACTGTACAAAAGTCTGAAGTATTTGTTTTCCTTCCTCTGCATCATCTGTGAATGTAGGCAATGCACCCATAGCAGTACAATCACTCAAAAAGTTCAGGCAAGCTGGGTGGACAACCAGCACAGCAAGGCATTTCAAATCACGTACAATGTCTAAGTTGCCCTGCTCTATGTCTCACAGCAGGAGAAATTTTGTTTCTTCAGACTCCCAACTGGATGTATCAACCCTGGGATAAATCTTT
Organism: Strix aluco; assembly: GCF_031877795.1. Taxonomy (NCBI): domain Eukaryota; kingdom Metazoa; phylum Chordata; class Aves; order Strigiformes; family Strigidae; genus Strix; species Strix aluco. The sequence continues at coordinate 100,199,855 of NC_133934.1, read as the reverse complement.
TATATATTCCTTCTGTGTTAGTTTGTGAGCATAATAATGAGTGATCCCCTGCAATGGAGCACTGCTGTCTTGATGAACACACTTATAAATATTATAGAAAGTGTGCCTTAAAAATAGAAAACTCAAGTCAAGCTGATATTCAAATACTTAAGTTATTCACTAGTAAGTGTCTTCTGAAGAAAAGCATAACACAACAGGAGACAGTAGCAGTCAGAAGCAGCGAATACCTGAAAGAAAATTCAGGTGTGTCTGGCATTTTGTAAAAGTAAACAGATACAGGTTCTTTATTAAAAAGAGACTAAATTCCTGCTGTGCACATTTTGGAACTTTTCAGGATCACAAAAGCATGTGGAAGAGTTGAAATTTCTAAAGGGTTTCAGAAATATCTGACTTAATTTATAAGGTGGAATCTTGGCCTTGTCAAAGCCTGTGAGAAAACTCCCTTTGATTACAAAGAAGCCAGGTTTCCAGTAACCATGATTGTTTCAGCACCTGACAGGTCTGTAGAGAGAGTGAAGGAGAGCAAGTCTTTCAGGTACAGGGGTCTTTTAACACTATTACCAGAAGATTTTTCAGTGGAAATTCCATATCGATCCATTTTTTTAAACAGTATCTATTGTGGAAATCAAAGCACAGAGAAAGAAAATGTATTTTTGCTTCTGATATATTTAAAGTAAGATAAAAAGACGTGCTTGCTTTCTTAAAATCCTTATCTGTGCTATCAGTGATATAGTCAACACAGATTGCAGGACTGAATGAATATAGAGAAATGACGAAATAGTTTTTTAATACCTTTTTTTTTTGTTATTTTTTTGTGTTTATAAACATTTCCTGAAATTTTTGCTTTGTTTTTAGGGTTCTCAATTTTCATTTTCCCTTCATTTGTACAAAAGAAATTTAAAAACAATTTTAAAATGTTAATTTAAAACCTCTCATACAAATTTGGATGAACAGGTCTGAATTTAGAACTCTTATTTAAAAGGACATACATCTTCCTCTTTCCATTTCCTCTTAAATGCTGCAGCCTCTTCTGTTGAAGGTGCTGTATTTTTACTTACATAGGAGCTTTTGTCATGAAGCACAATCTTGTGAGACAAGACTGGATAGAAACAGAGCTAGAAAATTCTTAAGGGAAAATATTAAGCATGCAGTTGGCTAGCCATAAAGGATGATAGGATTTAGGTTTTGGCACATACCTCTTATTTACATGAACAGGCTGACTTAATCTAAAAGCAATTGTGTTACATGGTTTGAAAATTAAACAAAAAACCCCAACTATATATTTTTATTTTCTTTAACATATTTTTTATCTAGTTTGACTTTAGCAGGGTAAAATGAATGATTAAAACTTTCATCTTGAGAAACTGTTGGGGTTTTTTTCTGAAATAGTGATTATCTTTTGCTTGTCTTCTTTTGGCTTTCTTGCCATTTAAGTAGGGTCTTAGCCACTCTTTGTGATGAATATCCCACACCATTGCATAATTTTAATGTAAGCATGGGAATCCCAATTTTCTGAAAAATGAAACAATTTAAATATTAAATGGATTTTAAATGAGCCAATTTCAGATAATTAAATGATTTAGACTAATTTTTGGAGGCAAGACATGAGTCGTTTTCTTCAGGAGTGCAGAGGTTTAAATGTGGAGAGAAGGTGGTGCAAGGTAATGGAAAGCAAACAGTAACGGGTTATGAAACACTGACTCAGGCTGTTCTCTCTTGAAAAGGATGTTCAATTCACTGCTGCAATGTACTCTTTACCTGTAATTATCTAAACTTCTAGGTTTATTAAGAACTTCAGCTGAATCATGGAATAGTTTAATATGTACTGGCACTTTTTGGATATTTTGGTTTCCTGTATCATTTAGTTTGCATCATTGTGAAAGGCAGGTATATAAATATTCTTGCTGTTAGACTTCAAATGAGCAGAAACAATTTGTTTCCCATTTCTCAGAAAACTTGTATAAACTCTCCAAGGTTTTTTTTTTTTTTTTTTTGCTTTTAGCTCTTTTTGCTGCACTTTTGCATTTGTATCATTATTGTCATGACATTTCTGTTTTACAGTATTTTTGAAGTTGTCACCAGCTGCAGAGTCACAGGAACTTTTGGAGTCTTATGAAAGCCAATATAAAATATGCATACAAAAATATAATTTAATTAAAGATGAGACTTTCTTTCCTGATATTTTCCAGTTAGCCTTTGTGGTGGGGACCTACAGATAGAAGCATTTGATTTCAATTGAATTTGGAGGCCTATCGCATGTTTACCTTTATGTATAAGTTAAACAGTTTGGTAGATTGAGAACTAGTGCTTAGCATCTTGTAAGGACTTAGTCCCTTGTTCAGCAATTACAGTTTTACAGTTTAGATTGCTCTGAACTTTTTCATCATGCATAGAGAACAAAGCACTTAGGAATGATAATCTACCTTGTCAATTTTTAAGAAGAACCGTTTGGGTTAAAGTTCAATAATGTACGGAAATTTCTTTCCTGACAAAAGAGAGAAAGGAAATTATTCAACATCCTTTATTACAGTTTCTTGCCAGTTTTAGGCATTCTTAAAGAAATGGACCCAAACCAATTGTTATAAAAGTCAAAGTAATAATGTATAAATATTTTCCTACAAAAACATTTTTCCTTTAGAAAAAATTATGCTATTCTCTTTTCCTCTCCTTGTCTAATTCTGTTATAGTTAGTTTAATTTATACAGGAATGTTATATCGCAGATTTCTGTAGCTGTGCTAACAAAGATAAATGGAAGCAGGGATTTCAATAAACTTTGCAAACAATTCTATTATAGCTTGTCAAACGCATACAGAATCTCAGCTCTAAGTTGTTTCATTTATATGTCAGTTTTGTCAACATCACTGACTAAAATTATGGACCCTTACATTCAATCTCTGCACAAAAGAATAAATTGACAATTCAACTATGTAGCTTTTAAATATGTTTTTAGCTTTGATATTTCTTACTGCTATAGATTTTATACCAAAAAAAGAATTTCTCAAAAAATCTGAAGACAAACTTCCATTATTTAAATATTAATAAAGTATTCTAACAGAGTAGAGCAGAAAACTTGCATAATTTTGCTTTTCCTTTTTACTTTATTTTCATGCAAGTTGCAACAGGTAAATAATTTAAAAATATTAACTCTGATTTATAGATTGTTTCTGCTATGTTCATGATGTTATTGTGTTCACAACTTTCAACTTTTGAAAATAGTGGTTTTTCTGTTTGGGGAACTGAGTTATAAGGTCTCGGTTTTCACATCTTTTATGACCACCATACTCAAGTTCATATGTGCATAAGATATTCTTATTTCAAAATTCACTGGTCTACACAGGAAGTGGAAGCAGTATCATATAATGGGTACAAGAAAATGTGCAGCCTAGTGTCAGAGATAACCTGTCAAAACCTTGGCATTCTTTTCACTCCTGTCTTTCTGCTTGGGAATTTGTGGATTTCAGAGAAAGAATCAATTACTTGATTGGCCAAAAAATTTACTTAAGTAACTTTTAAAGACTGCTGGTATGAGTTACTAATTTCTCATTTAATCTGCTTTTATATATCTTTGCAGGTTTTAGAAAAAACTATAAAACAAACAAATAACCAAGCAAGCCAGTCACCATAAATCCAAACCATTGTCAATTATTAACCCAAGAAATTAGATATTATAATTGGAAAATCCAGATCAGATGTGGGACTGAATGAAACCACAGACCATTGAATTAATACATTGAGCAATCAAATCATTAAGTTAATACAAGATTCAGTCAATTCTTATGACTCTAACCACAGGAACCGAATTAGGTTGTTCAGCTCCTTATCCCCAGTAGAAGCAATCTAAATTTGCCGTAATATAAAAATCCAAATACATTTAACATTCAGTCCTCAGGTCAAATTGAGATTTTTTTTTCCTGAAAATGCCTTGTGTACAGGACACCTCCCCGTTCCCCCCTGCTTTTTATTACTATTCACTGTTCTGCAATCCTGAATCTGTAAGAGTCAACTGCTCATACATGTTTTCTTACAGAGGTAAACTAGATTCTCTGCCAGTTCAGGCAAACATTTAAACGGAAAGCACTGCTGTCACTTACCAAGTAGAAGTCTTTTACCTTCCTAGAGCTAGGACAATATTCTCAGTGCATTCCCAAGGGATGGGGATTATTCCCTATAGGAAGGAATGCTGAATAAAACCACATATTTGTATATTACAGAAAGTAACAGATATAATATACAAAAATATGAGAAATCATGAAGTGAGGCCTAAAATCTTTATGCTTTCTGTCATTTCAAGGCACATGTTATTAGAATCTGTGTTGCAGTTCAGGAACAAAGGTAAGGCAAAAATTTTTGTTGCCTTTGATGATAAAGGGTGTGTGATACTTACAAAGAAACCTTCCTGTTCTTGGCTTAAAGAGCAGAGGAACATGCTCCTGTGAGTAAACTAATCAATTACTAAAAAATAAAATCATTTGGCAATGACTGATGTTGTCCTCAATGAGATGGTTAATTCCATTTGGGAGGAATATATAACAAATTTGGAGATTAAAAAAAAATGTAATGGAATACAGTAAATCCAAAATGTTTAGTCTAAGAAATATAAAATAAGCTTTTTTTGGGATCTTTCCGATTTTAGCATATTCATATCTTCACTAATTTAAACCTTGTTGGTCTGATATAGACTGGAACCCAAGGTAATACCAGTTGGGGAACAGGATGCTGAGTAAGCTGCAGCAGAAGTATTCTGCCATTATAGGAACTAAATCTAAAACGGGTGTTTATAATTTAGTTTCGTATTTTCTATTAAAAAAATTATATGATAATTTTTTATTGCTTATTTGTAACAGCCAATCAATGTCTTATGTTGTTTAGTTAATTATGTTGAGAACAATCTACATAATTATCTTGTTATAATTGGTGTTTCTATTATTCTGTTGTCTTATTTACTTTATAAATCATTAGCTTTATTAGCACTACAATTTCCATGCCAATAAACATATCAGAATATCTACATTTCTTCTGTGCAGTTAAATACCCATAATTTTAAGAAATGTTTATTCTAAATCACATGATATCAGCTAATTACAAACATTGTATGGCATAATATGTTTATAATTTACTAAGACTAATTGTTTCTCTTTAGTCTTTTGCAGCTATTCTGATAAGAAAGTATTACTCTTCTAATAAGCCAAAGTCCTACCTACTGAGTTGTACGTCCTGTTTCCTGCATTTATGGAAGAAAACTAAGAAAATGTTGTTCCCATATCTTGTTAGCCTAACAGCATAGTCTTCTGAATTAGAAGCTGGGCTTCTAGCAAGTATATCTGGCACCTTTTTTGCAGATGAGCTACACTTTCTTCATGACATGAACAGATGCAAGCTCACTAAGTCTTACAAAGTAAACAACAGGAGGCTGCGTCACTATTAGTCTGTTAGAAATCAAAGCTGAGAGATGGGCTCTATGATATTAACACTTACAGTGTGCTAACATCATTACAGGGCTTCCAGTGACGTCTGTGCATGGTCACCAAGTTTTCCTCTGCGTGCAAAGGGCCTACAGATAACACAATGTGTTTACAATTCTGTCCTTATGACCTCTCATAAAGGCAAGCCAGATATACCATTTTAAACAGAATTTGATCATATGTTCCAACTGTTGTGGAAATAAGAAGGCTTAAAGTAGAGGCAGTTTGAAAAATCCGCTTTCTGGAAGCTCTTGTGTCAGACAGCAGCAACCTGTAATCTATAATATTAAGAATAAGACAAACAGGTTCTACTCTCTCTTTAAAGAAAATGTTACAGAATTTTAGCTGCAAATATTTTAAACCCCATGATTTGAATTAGAAACAGAAATAATAAATAAATTTGTACTTACTGCCAGACACAACTATAAATAAATGTTATCAAATACTCATGAATAATTGTGATTATAAAGCCACTAGAGTAATTATTTTTTTCCCAGAAAGCATGTCTAAATAGAAATAAATTCAAAGAACGTGTGATCTGCTTGTGGATAAGCCTTGAACAGAAGGAGAGGTTAACATTTTTAGCTAAATTATGCATTGCAAATGGCTCACTCAGTTTTGTTTCATTTGCATAAGTGGCCCTGGTTCAAAAACTCACTGATTGCAATGGAAACAATTTCACTGGCTTAATTTTATTTTTTTTTTAAACCACTCTACATAGGGCTCAAACTGTAGGATAGGGGGAAAAACAGCACAAAATGCCCTTTGAAAGACCACCTTCCTATGCTCAATTAACAGGCAACATAACTGCTTTTGTAAATTAAGTTCTATAACTGACTGTCTGGAATAAAGAAGTTAGAATTTTGCTGAAAATGGAAGATATACAATTTCAAGTTGCAGGCAGAAATCCTCACTACTAAGATCTGATGCTTTATCCCCTTAAGCTATATTTTTATAAAGAGGATAATTTGTCTGACTAGCAGTCTTTGGTTAACTTTGTATTTCAGGAATGTTGAAGGAGAAAAAACATATGCCATTAGCTTGATGATTTTGCTTCTGTTTAGGGAAGTGGTAATGAGTTGCCCACAGGTTTGCAGCAATGGGTTCTGAGGTATAGGAGGAGGAAAGGAAGGACTAACAAATCAATTTTTGTGATTTTTCTGGATTATTTTTAAAACTTGCATCTTTCAGCAGCATTATTTAATCACCACCGTTTTAAAACTGTTAATAGTATCCTTATTAGTCTGATGTGAAGCACCAGTTACTGAACTACAAAACTCACCAAAATAGAAAATGTTAGGTAATGTATCATGCATAAAAGAGTCAATCTGCAACTCAAATGTCTATTATTTCTCATTTAGTCAAATAATTCAGGAAATGTTATGGCTTGACCTAAGAAATAAATTGCAGAGTTTCATCTTTATTTCATTAGCTGATAACAACATTAGTGAAAAAAATCGGATTCATAATTTTTATCTGCTTAAGAGCTATGAATGGGACTTTTCTATTAATTATTATTTAAAACTGACACTTTCATAGGGCCGTTTTGAGGTGCAGAGCTCTACAGATGTATATCCTACAGATGCGTGTTTTTATTTTGACATCTTTGCATCATTCTTACACTGAGTTGTTGCATAGTCATCTGCTGGTCATGATGGATAATTTTGCTATCAATATGGTCACAGTTAATGAAAATATGAGAACATTTACATGGCTCATCAAGATTTATGAACCAATAAAGAGTCTAGAGTGAGAGGGTTAAAATAAGACGTATCTAGTATGTAAATGCTGTCAAAGAATTATTCATTCTGAAGTAGCTGCTATCTCTGATATATTTTCTCTGCAGAAACACTTCTTGAAATATCAACTTGGGATCTGCAACTTGGAAAATGTAATTTTTTTCTTTGTATTTTCCTTATTTAACTAAATTCCATAGTTTTCTAGCTTTTTAGGCTGTACTGTGATTACTTAATAGGTAAACCCATATATGGGTGCAGTTCATTTATATTCAGAAAAGGAAACCTATTTGGTATAGTTTTAGATTTCAAAAGATTTTAAGTTCTGGCTGAGAAATGTGAACTTGCAAGAAACTTCACATTTGTATATAGGAGCAAAGTTGAGACATTTGCATATGCCTTGCTTCCCAAATTTGGCACAAAGTCAGCCAAAGCAACTGAACTTCTGTGAGCAAAACTGAATCCTTCATCTAGTTTATACATTTTTATTAGAAGAATCATGACCAACTATCCTTGAGATATTACTGCAGTGTAATTCAATTGTGCCACCTTATTTTAACCAAAAGTGAGATCTGGATATAATTTACAATTTAAAATGAGCTGCAGGTTTGAGTCAGAATACCTTCTACACTAGAAAAATATATTTCTTGAACATAAGGTAAATTTTTTCTTTTTTATCCACATTTATAAATGAGCAAAAGGGTATTTCTACAGGTTAGAAGAATAATCTAGGGTTTAGGAGCCTCACATTATGCTTTTGTCCATAGAGGCTTTTCAGGTAAACTTGAGAAGATCACTGATATCTTTCATGTACCATTGATTTAAACCCATAAAATCATCACTTTCTTATCTGAAAGGGGTTTTGGGAAGATTAATACATTGAAAATGCTAACTATTATAGTTAAAATAACAGGAACAGGTGTCTTAGAACTACTGGAGGCAGATATATTCAGAAAAGCAAAGAGTGTTTAAACTTTAACTAAATGCATTAAAAAGACATTATGATCATTCACTTAATGTTACCATAACTTAGACGTTAAGTCGATTATATTGATTGCAGCTGTGACAGTCTAAGGATATAAATAAGGTAAAGCTTGTAGGAAGATATAGGATCTTTTTTTAGATCAATTGGTAGGGCTTGAGAAAAGAGGTAAGCTTTTGGATTCATAAGCTCTTCTGCTATCAGAAATTGAAGAAGCAATCTTCAAAGCTAAGTACAAGTTTTAGAACAAATGCTGTGAATATAACAAGATACGTTAATCAGACTCTCTGAAAGAAAAGAGTTGATACCAAAATTCTATTAAAGGAGAAAGATGAGATGAATTACCATGATCCATGAAACTATTATATCTAGAGTTTATGATTTTGGAGAGCTGATGATGTTATTTTATTTTCCAGCCTAATCTTGTGAATGTTGTTTGTTTTGAATTTTTTTTTTTTTTAATTTATATTTCCCTTAAGACTAAGAACTGAGATGACAGAGCCTAGGTGACTGAGGTTTTTTTTGGAGATGTTCTCCAAATGTGCTAAGAGAATATTAGCACATTTTCTGTCCAAGCTCTTTCTGGTGTTTAATTGCATACCAGTAATTTCCATGTTTATATGTATTGACACATTTGCATATGTTGATCAGTTATAGTAAGGTTTGATTTGGTGCCTGATCTTGGAAATTTTGTTTCTGATGACAAGAGACCCATTGAAGACCAGTTTCTGGGAAGCTTTTTTTCCAGGTAAGATCCTTGTTTTATACAACTCTTAATTGCCCAGTGATTCTAGCTTCCAGAATGAGTAAATGACATAGAAAAAGTGTAAGCAAGTTCACCAACTGTTTCCTCTGTATTCTGAAGTCACTGTCTCCAAGGTATTTTGACTTTTCTCTATAAAAGTCTGCTTGCAGGATAAAACTGTCATCTAGATTGTTGAGATGTGAATCACAACAGTGTTCCCCAGAGCACATGCAGGTTTTTTCCTGAGGGTCTCTTAACAACTTAATATATTAACAAGACAGTTTCACAGAATTATTACACGGGCAATGCACATCAATGACAGAGAATTTTCCTGTATATTGTGGGATAACTCTTTATGATAAAGTCAGTAAGGGAAAACCAACAAACTCTCTTCGCGTGAGTATTGTGCTCATTTGCACAGAACACTTTTGGAGAGATCAGAAATTCCATTAAGTCAACATTTTACTAGTGCGGTGGAAGGCCACAGGCAGATTTATCCCAGCATTCCCTAACACATAGGCAGTGCATACTATGCACACTGCTACTAAAGAAAACATTGAGGTATTTCAATCAGATTTTCTGCTGATCTCTTAGTTCTGTTTAGCTTAGATCTTTCACTGTTAGTGCAGTTTCCTATTCTGTGAAATTATTTAAATTAAAATTTAATTTTGTCTTAATTTATAAACACATGAACAATCTCATACTCTTTATACAATTTTTGCTTCAATTAATATTAAAGCAACAGCTATAAAAGATATTTCAGGGAAACTTACCTGAAGAGCTATTGCATCTAGGTGCCATTAATTTGAAATGAAGACTAAATTAACATCTGAACAAAAGCTATTGCAGCAAGATTTGGGGCTATGCTCCCTGATAAGAATCATGAAAAGCACTGGAAAAGGGATGACTACCTGAAACCACAGGAACTCCATTTATTTTGTTTTGCTTCCCCCCTCCCCCTCTGCTTTGTATTCCTCTCTATTTAAGTGCATTTATTTATGGAACACCTGATTCCTTTCTATTCTCAGCATAATTGGACATGTATGTAAGAAAGCTTAGATTTAAAGCTTACTACTTAAATTCTACTCTTGCTAAACAATCAGCAGTATATATTTTAAAATATGAATTGTTTTTTCCTCAGCAGGATAGCATTTCTATGTATGATGCTTGTCAGGAGTATACTTCAGACTATTTCCTATTTAGTTTTAAAAGAAATTTTTGGAAGAAATGTTTCATGCCAATTTTAAAACTAGAACTCCTGAAAGCTCAACAGTCATTGTCATGAGATGGCAAGGAAAATAATATTGAACTTCAATTTAATCAGTCAGTTACATGAGATTAATTTCCAGATGAAAATCACAGACTAACATGAATCCAAAATCTGCAATATATCACTGAATTTGTTGTTCTATTCTGGGTAAGATTAAGGGTACCTGGACATCTGAAAGAGTACTTGGACTACTAAAAGATGTTTCTTTAAAGGTGTCTTTAAAAAAAAAAGCAAAAAACAAGACACACACAGAAACAAAACCAAAAACCAACCCAACAAACAAACCTCTGAAGGTTCCAGAAGCACTGACTCTAAGCTGGTTCCATAGCTTTATCTTTGTTATCTTTGTCATTGAAGTCTGTGTGGTTGCAAACTACTTAAAACTTTTGTGTTCTTCAGGTATTTTTTGAACAACAGGAGAGACATTCAGGTGTCCAAATTACAGACATCTGTGTCATTCCAAATCCTCTAAACCATTTAAAATTACCTTACAAAGTTAACAGATTTGACACTAGACATACAGGAGACTTATGTCCTTTTGAGACAACTGCTGGAAACTAAGCAGGACACATGGGCTGTTTAAATTGACTCTAGACATCAATGTTTAAGCAATTAAAGCCCACCATAGATTTTTAATTGCTACAAACCTTATATTTCTTACTAAAATTTGCATTTTATTGTCTTATTGGTCATGTTTTCTAAACATCTTTCCTTCCCCTTTTGACTTCTTCTGAAATTGTGGCACCCCAAAATATTCCATCTGAGACCTACTATGCTAAATAGAATGAACTATTTCACAAGTATATATCACATCATTTAGGAAGTATTATCTTTTTGTGTGAACGTCTACCACAATTCATATTTTTGGATGACTTCAAGGGTCATTTTAACATTCCAAAGTCACAGTATTTTCTCAAATACAATATATTTCCTATTTAGAACATGACCCATTCCAAAAGAACTCATTACCCCTACTATTACAGTGTCACAAATATTTATTAAATATCCAGTCCATTACCTAGGTTGTAAGACTCAAACCCAGAAGACATTATGATAGACCTCATTGTAATATTCTCCTTTTCATTCAGCTAAAGGGTCAGCCACCCATGGTTTCACCTCCACCATTTTTCTTTATTTTGCTTATGAGAATGTTATACGACTATACAAAAGACTTTTTGGAAAAAATGTATAACACACTACCTTGCCACCAGAGCAGTAACCTCATCAGTAAAAGAAAATTAGGCTTCTTACAAGCATCTTTCTTGATTGAATTAATGTCAGGTTTTGTGTATGTTTCAATACTGTCTCCTAGGTTTGCAGAAGTCTATCATTTAACTGTTTGTTTGAAGGCATTTTCCTCTCTCCCACTCCCCCTGAAACAGGCTGATTAGTAAATAATTCTGCATTCTCATTTTTTCCCATTGGGCAAAAATTTAAGAACAAACATTCCTATGAGATCTGGATCACCTGAGACCAGAAACCCACCTCTTTCAGGGTCCTGAGCACATTCCCTTCCTCCCCATCCTGCTAATCTGGCCTCAGATGGAGGTGCTTCATGCTTTATACAAGGTCACCAGCCATAGTCTAAAAGCCTATCCCTTTTCATTTTGGAGTGGCTGTAACTTTGCATTGTTATTGCTAGTAACAGGTGACATGTGTATGAATTTGCAAGGCCTCCAAACTGAGACTTGTCAGGCCTGCTCTCAATATTTCTTGACTTGTGGCTTTGTTTTACTTGGTTTAGCTATGACAGTAATTTCTCTAATTGACTGTCTATGTCTGATTTGTTTTACCTTCGTTTATCTTTGTGTGGTATAACTATAGTTTTATACAGATGGCAGTAACAAGCACTTCTTCTAGACAGAATGAGATATTTATGACCCTTTCAGAATGATGTAGTGTAGAGATACAGCCTGGGTATGATAACAGAGGCCTTGAAAAATGGAGATGGGATGTGGTGTTGAGATTTACAGGCATGAGATGATAAGCGATGGGGCACAGGCTTGGTATGGGAGAACCCACAACTATAAACTACTCATTAATGGTCAGCTAAAAAATAAAAAAAATAGGGGACCTGGAGATCCTCAAAACTGATTTAGATGTAAGAAAGAAATAGTATCTAATATACATAAAGAGCATCAAATATAGTAACTCTGGATGTAATCTGGAGCAACAGACCAATGAAAACAGAGAAGTGTAAATGCATCTTCACAAACTGTGTGTGTGTATGTATAAAGGGAAAAAAAAAGGAGAGGAAGAAGAAATAATCATGAACACCATATTCTTCCCAGTGAAGGACTCCAAATGCTGACAACTTGACATAACACCCCCCCTATCCCCCTGAACCATTACCAGAGTGAATACATCTACCTTAGGATCCAGAGGAGTAGTGGAAGGTTGAGTGTAACATGAGGAAAAGGTGTAGAAACCAAGTGTATATGTTACATCAATAGCAGTGATACAATTAAAATTGTATACAAGTACTCTAACTGCATCGTTACTGCATTGTTATTCTTTGTTTTTCTTTAATAATATTCGTTTCATTTCTAAAATTAGGTCTACAATAGTGTTGACCTTTGAATTAGGAAGTTAAGAGAGGCCAGAGATTCAGCTAGCAATGAAGGTTTGGCTAAAATGGGTTTATTTTTCCTAGAAAATACAAATTTTAATATTTCCCTCCTTTAAAAATCAGTAACAGAAAATTATTCAGAAGGGTCTTGACTGGCTTTAATACATGTGGATTTTAACAGATAGAGGCAGAGAACATATTTTAATATATGCAACTTTTAGAAAAGTAGTAATTATCTGTAAACATAGAAAGGAATGTTATACAATCCTACAGGGGGAAAAAAGATAGCTAGAACCTAAATAGTCTTACCTCCTATATACTTAGGTTAGGCCTAAAACTATAGATACCAGGAAAATAAGATGGCTTATCAGAACTGTGTTTTTAGAAGGCTAGTGATTACTGTAACTGCAATCTTAATGAGATTTTGGCATTCATGTTTTAACAGTTTTCTTTAGAATGAGTACCTTGTACTTTGTTAATATCACATTTCTTACTTTCAAAACTTAAATGTCCATTATTTATAACTCGCTTGAATCCATTATTCATTGAATGCAAAATGTTAAAATAATGGAAATTTCTTACAAGATAAGAAAATAAGCCAACCCCTTGAAGAAAGCAGTGGCTTCTCTAAAGTACCTAGAGCCTGGTTTAATTATGCCCTAGAATACTGTTTTATGAATAGAACTCATTAGATGGCTTGATAATTCAAATACATTTATTCTCAAATCTTTGAATTTAATTGTACTGCTACTACTATATATCCTGCTTTCGGAAGACAAGATTTGTACATGCCTACCATCCTGATAACAAGATATGCCGCAGTCTGAGGCATAAAACTTTTGCTTAGATATTAGTTTCATCTACAATATTTGTTAAAGCAAGAGTCTTATTTTGCTTTACCCCTCCCCTGGACATTAATCTTCTTTAGTATAATTGTAAAGAATCTGTAAAACTGTCTAAATACTTATTCCTAAATCTATCTTTTGGATCTCATTAAAGAATTCATTACTTGACAGTTTTTTGCCATTGTTTATTATACATTTTTAAACAATCTATATTTTATTAAATTAATCTTCACCCCGTTCTAGAAACCAGTGACAAGAAACAAAAAAGATACAGTTTCTCTGAAATCCACAGTTTACTTGGAAATTTGTAATAAAAAGACTTAAATTATCTTCTCTGCTCAAAATCCAGGAAAAAGCAGAGATCCTGCAGAGAGAGCTGACACAAATACTTTATCATTGACACTTTCAAAAGTGGAGATCATACCTTGGTTAGATTAGGAATAAGTACATACAAAAGAACAGAAACAAACAAGACTGTGTAACACATTTCCTTTCCTATTTTATCTTTCTGAAAATATCTAACAACTTTTTTCAGTAGCAAGATGACTGTATAGTTTAATAAATTTTTATGTGTAAAATGGAAGTGTTAAGTTATTTTAAATCATCTCTTTTGAGTGTCTGGGGAGGACATGGATTTAGTTTTATCTCTTAGTTTGGTTTCTGACTTCACAGTTTCAAAGTCAACAGAGCCTCACATCTGACAGCTGGAACCTAGTGATGCATACATTTCTATATTAAATATTTATATCTATATTAAATGTTTCTTACAATGATTATTACCATTCCAATTCTAAGAAGTTACTCTGAATGTGAAGTATTTTGCTTGTATATCTTACAAGTGCAGAAAGTTAATGTGGAGAGAAGGATGCCTTCCTACTCATTCATGTAATATTGGAAATTTCCTTGAGGAAATCAATAACATCCCTTATTGCTATGATCTGAGGAAGGAATTTGGCTTTCCTGTCTTGTACTGGAAACTTGCTTCTATAGCATAATGTGGCATTCTGTAGGACAAGACTTTCAGCTGCCTCTGTTTAAAAACGCACAATGTTGTATGAAATGGTCACAAACTCAAAGGAGAAATTAAATGCAGTTTAGTGCTTAGAGCATTTATTTAGGGAGTTGAACTACTGTGTTAGAATCTCTTTACTAAAACAGGATTTTTAAAATGAGTTGTCTCACCTTTCAAGTTGTCATCCTAACCACTGGATATTGGGTAAAAAACAATACTAGGAAGTTATTTTCTATTGCTGTGTGCTAAATGATGACAGTGCTTAAGGACCTTCTTCACACATAAGAAGCAAGCCCAGGCAGAGTGAGCCTTCTGAGTTTCTAAGAGGACCAAGGTCTAAGTCCCTGAAGACCAGCCCATTCAGATTGTTGGCTTCTGTAAGTTTTCTCTATATTATATGGAGAAACCTGAAAGTACCCTTTGGGACTGCAAACACTATTAAGTGTCAGGATATGTAAAACTGAGGTACTCTAATGCCTGAGTCACTTGGTGCATTTAGTAGCTACACTTTCATCTTATGAGTCACAACTGACTAATTATAACCCATGAATTTGAAGTACAGTTTGCCATTACTACATTTCATCATGTCTAATTGTTGTGGTAAAGACATCCAACTTTTTTCTTCCCAAGAGAAATACATACCCAGAAATACTGGAAAATCCTTTTAAAGATGTTTATGATGGTGTCACATGGGTATAATTTTATTTTGTTGTCCCTAAACAAAATAAAAGAATCTCTGCCTCTTTTGAGCAAGATCATGCCAGTTGCTGTAATGTTTGTAAGCCCTGGCTGGTGAATCTACACTGAATTTGAAGAACCTACTAATATAAGGTACTGTTGTCCATTGTGCATTGGTGAAAAGTCTTTTTTGATTTGACTACTCCTTGAAAAGTGAGATACAGAGTAGCTGCTAAAAGCCCATTGATTCCTTTGCTCATTTGCTGCTTGTTTTCTCTAAATACAATATGCTTAAGGACATTTCCAAACAAGACGTTTGGAACAAGAATAGCCATAAGCTATAAACTAAGGAAATACAACAAATTAGTAACAGTGAATGCACCATAACAGTATAATTTGTTGCTTGTGAATCCAGAACACATTTTTTCTTTCAGAGTAAATACAGTAATTCTTAGTACAAAACTAGTCCAAATCCTTAAGTTAAAATGAGTGAAATAAGAAAACAGTTGAATATTTACCTATAGATACAGCAGTCTCTGTTCACATCTGTAAAAGGGACAGTTGAATTAATAGTTGTGTTTCCAGTGCAAATTGGTACCAGTGTAAATACCAGTTAGAAACTTGGTATCATTCAGCAACCTGAAAACAAGTAGGGGTATGACTTCTACTTCATAGACAATGTCTAACCATGAATCTCATGAAAGGAAAATATTTCTAGCAAAGTTTCAGAAGAATTTTGCACAATCAAGATGACATCATCCTCACCAGTTAGTGACTGAGAATTCTATGAAATGACTGACTTATTCAGCAGAGTTCCTTCTGAACTTTCCCCTTCAAATAACTACAAGTAACTTGAAAATATTTTTCTTTGTTTTCCTGCGTGCGAATCCAGAAAATCTGTATCACTTCCACACTGTTCTTTGAACTCTTTCCATACACTTGCCACTGAGCAATTATGCTATAAAAACCTGTGAAGGGTGATGACTCACCACTTTCAAATTTCAGGCACACAGTAAAATCTTCACCTCCTGCACAGTGAGGGTGGTTATGCTCCCTGCAGGCAAAACTACTTTAAAGAAATTCACTGAGGATAAAGCAACCCCATCAGCAGCATACACTGCAAAGATAGAGAGCTCAGTTTACATACAAGATGCCTCACACATTATTCTGAGATGTCAGTAGCATTTCTATCAGTTGTTACAGAGAAAGGTAAGTCTCCTATACAGATCCAAATTTTATTTTATTTTTATTTTTCAGTAGTTTCATAAAAAAAACAACCATCACAGTGACTGAATATATTCTGAATATTATATGAATTTGTGTTATTAGTTTAGGAACTGTTTTTCCACCACTTTGATGTTCTATGGTACACATCAAAATAGAAGACTGAAAATGATTTTTTTCTTACTACATATTTTCAGAAAGTTAAAATACACATCTCACCCCCCTCATGTTCAGTTATGAAACTGTGCAAAAGATCTGATAAGAGAGACATCTATTTGTAGGTTTTGGTATGTCTCCAATGCAGATAAAACTGTTAAGTTAGATTTTTCTTCTGACTTTACCTGTAAGTTATATTATGCTTTCCATTCAACTGGATCTTCGCTTATTCAAGACTCAATTTAATTGGCTAAAATGTTTTTTTTTAAAATAATTTATGTGAATTTCAAAAAGTCTAAAAAGTTTACAAGAATGATAGCTGCCCAGGATATTTTGAACTTTGAATGATGTTTATGGATTTTGCTTCACAAAATATATCACTGTCAGTGAATAGTATTCTATAGCTATTTTCATTTTCATATGTGTGACAACACAACTTCTGCCTGTGACAATCTCTTATTTCCATGTAAGAGGTCATGTCAGATACAAAGCTTAGGTCCAGAGAGTCTAAATTTGACATGATAGGTGTAATTTCAGACCTGCATATAATTTATTTTCTTTTCTATTTAAAAATATAAACAACTAGTGTCTGGATCATTTCAGAGGTGGAGCACAAAAGTGCATTGGAATTATTTCAGAGAACAATTTGTTAAATCTTATGATATTCCAAGGAAACTTTACACTCACAAATTTGATTAATTCAAGGTTCAAAACAATTAAATAAAAGGTTACAGCTATCCCATGCTCCAGTTTTAAAACACTAGAATACTAAAAAATTTATATTTTCCTTTTTTCTCTTAGCTATCATGAATATCATCAAATCATTCAATTTTATGATTTACAAATAACTAAACCATCAACTTAACACCTGACATCTGATTTATAACAAAGAGACTAACAAACAATCTTCTACCCCCTTAATTCTCAACACACTTTTTGGAGTCTCTGTATAGCAGCTTCATTTTTGGTAGAACTGATCATTCCATTGCATACCGAGCACTTGAAAATCTGGCCTCTTCATTTGGCTCATTTATGAGAGCTGAATGGTTTTGAAAATCTGGCCCTTGTGGGCCAAATTCTTAAAGTGCTTCCCTAATAATTACTCAAGAAAAAGCCCCAGTCATGCTGTGACTTGAATTTTAAGAAGTTTACCAGAGAAGAATCAGAATTAGGAATCACTGAGACAAATCCTTTTATTTAACTATTTTCACTTAGTAGAACGTATGTGAACTCCCTCAGGATTAGAGCAGGCTCACAGTTTATGTATTTGGATTATTTTTTAAACACATTTAATCCACCTATCCTTAATTAATGCAACGAAACAACAAAAAAAATCATATCTGATTTTAAAACCAGCCAGTATCAAATAAGGGCAGGTGCTGCAAACATACCCTGTGCTTTCATTAAAGCAGTATGTATATTGCCTTCATTATGATATTTAAAAGTAGCCCCACAGAGGAGGAAGAACTCTGTCCTGTCTCATTCCTCTGAGTGTCTGCTTGTCCCATTTGGTACACCTGCAGCTCGTACTTATCCCAGTTAGTACTTTTTTAACACAACATCTGCCAAGGAAAGAAGGGGAGGGCAGGAATAGATCAGCAAGCAGCTGCTGGCAGAGAATGAAAGCCTTCATGCAGTGTGAATCAAGGATTATATTGTGAGGTTGGCAGCTGATATAAAGTTTGGAAGCAAGAATCTGTTATTTTAAACTATGAATTCTGAGAGTTGTTTGTATCAACCTAGATAGTGAATCCTACTCACATATAGTCAGGTCAGATATTACACAGATTTAGACAAAAAAGAAAAAATAAAGCAGGCTTTTATGCTCAAAGCAAAAGGAGGATCACCGTTAACATTATTTTGTTTTAAAAAGATATTTCAGAGGTGTATGGAATCAGCAGATATAAAATTTGCTTTATGTGAGAAAATGTGTTATATTGTGTTTGGTGCTTATATGCTATTGCTATTAAACCACTATGGACTGAACTCAGGCCATCAACATTGTTTCCATTTAGCAGCTTCATGTCATTAGATGCCCCAGAGAAAATGGCAACACCTTGATCTACTCTTACCATATCACCCATACAATTTATTTGTATTGATCTGTATAATTTGACTATTTTTCTTTTTTAACACATTATCTCTCAGCTCAAATTCAGAACAAAAGAGAATAATTGAATTCAAATTAAGGTAAACCAAATTCTTAAATAATAATAGCACAGGCCATTTAAATCTACTCTCATAACAACAAATCCTTTTAAGGTCCCCAAAGCAAAATTAGTGCCATCTAGTATGCGCGGGGGGCAGAGGAGGGGTAGAGACTAATTCAAAGTGAATTAATCTGCAGTTCATTAGCAAACACTAATGTTGCTTTTGGGAATGAGGAAATTAGCAGGATTATAATTATAAGCAACAAGTGTCTTCATAAACATCTAATCGCTTGTCAAGGATGTACAATATACTGTGTAAGGCCATTAGGTAGGATTGTTGCATGCCATAAATCAAGTTTTCAGTTGTGCAACAGATTGTGTTTATAATGTAACACTGTTTCTGAAGAGACATTACAGTGACCAAAGCAATTTCACAGGTGTCAGCAGGCCTGGTGAACCGTAATAAGAAATGAATTAAAGCACAATTTCTTTCTTTATCTTTGTAGATTAGGCATCTTATGCTACAGCTATAGCCAGACACCACTGTCAGCTGAGTGCCCTGGTAAAGATGATAAACCAGTGTTAGACACTGAAGGAAGAGGTTCAAAGAGAAGCTCTCGTGCATCAGGCTGTCTGGTCTCTGTCAGGGCTTGTGTGTGTCCATGCAAATGCAAGCAGTCATGTGAAAGAAGAAGAGAGGCAAGCCGAGTGCCAGTAAGTCACTTTCTTTAGTTGTAGCAAAGAGATTGTCTGCCAGGGGAATCAACTTAGATATTAACTCCTATGGGGGCTTGTTAGGTTATACAGCAGGCATCCTGCAAAAACCTTGAATAACAAACAAGCCTGGCAGGCAGAAATCATTATGATGCCCATGGCTACTCTAACCAGTCTCTTCTAGCAGGGTCACTTGATGGGATACTATAAAGAGCATGAAAGGGATTTAGGAGAGCTACGTTGCCTAGAAACTGACTGAGCCTTTTTATGGGGGAAAAATTTCTACACTGAAAACTCTTCAAAGCCTTTTCTGGTTTTCATATGTTGCAGACTGTATTTTGGATTCTGATTCCAAACAGTTTTGTGGATGTTACAGGAGGTCGGTTGTTTGTAAAACTTGCTTGATACAAATTTCAGGAGTGTAAAATCCATTGATTCCAGAAAGCCTTACATGTAAGGCTTGAAAGAGAAACATTTCTACATACATTTTATGCTTGTTCTAAATTTGATTTGCACTTTCTGCCTCATTTTTATCATTTGATTCAGCCTTTGCAAGGTGACAGGAGTGACACACAAATACACAAATAGATTAAAGTTTCTGCAACTACATAGATCTAGATTAATGACTGCAGTGTTTCTTATAAATGTGCTCTTGACAAGATTCTCAGACAACAGCAAATATAAAATATCCTGTTTTTAAAAACCACAGAAACATAAAGAAGAACACATAGAATTTACTTCTAAAATTTAAATACTTAAATATTCTTTTTTATTTTTCTTTAAACTATATCCATAGGGACTACAGAGAATGGGGACACAAAAATAACAAGGGTGAATAACCTTCTCCTGACTTAGCTTCCAATGCTACTGAACCAGTTTCTGAAATATTGTCAGGCATAGTTCCCATAGACTTCAACATTGTTGTACCTAAGGGCTAAGCAGGGACTGAGAACTTTCTGCTTCAGTAAACTGAGTTGAAGTGGGAAGTAGAGATTGCTCAGAAGTGATGAACTCTCTCCAAATCTGCATTATGTAAGTAGATGTTACAAAAGGGAAATTAAGCCAATCTCTGTGAAAGACCACTCTCTTCTCCAGTATTCTCTGAAATCATTCACTTAAACGTATGTATTCTATGTTGAATAAAGGGAAAATTGCATATGACAACTGGGATGTTCTCATACATCTTACCCAAAACAAGTAAACTTCATATACAGTGAAGTTCTTTCTGATTCCCTTTTCTTTCAAGGAAAAGAATTTACAAGGTCTGATAAGACATTTAGACTGTGAAGGTAAGTTACACAGACAAGGGAGAGACTTGTGTATTGCAATAAAAATACATAGATATAATAATGTCTGCAAAGATATATTAAATAACAGCATTTCATAAACCCCCCCTGCTTAAATAGAGAACTGTGGTAGTCAGGTTTAAAATCCTCTGGATTTATTAAGGTTGAGAAGACCTTGAAGTAGACCTTCTTGGGGAGGTATTGACATTTGTAACTGAATCACCTTAAGACTATCTGGACATTTTATTATTTAAAGAAAATTCTCACTTTGTTTATAGCTTTAATATACTTTATGTATCATCACTATTTCCCTCTGGAATAATCTTTTTTAAACCAGATAATATGAATTTTGCAAGAGCATTCAAGTTCTTACAGATTCTTTTGCCAGAATATGCAGCTTGAGGTTCATTCCAGAAGTCACTCCCTTCACCAAAATTTTCTGTCATAGCTCTCTATGTTTAGATATTGAACAGTAGAATTTCTTCCTTTTTAGCTCAACAAAACAGATTACTTTGCTGGCATATCTGGCTTGTACATGGCTGAGAGAAAAATACATCTGATGCTTTGTAAATAACAGGAATAATGGATTTTTATAAGATTGAGAGAACTTTCATGTTCCAACTTAACTCTCAGGGTTGCCTGACAGGTTCCTCTTTAGTTGCCAGGAATATTAATATGCTGAAACAAAACATTTCACTACTTTAGAATCTAATTGTGTTTTTTCTTTGAGAAGAGAGAATGAATTATCTCAATAATTCACTTCAAAAATTAATTGCCAGAGAAAATATTTAAATATCTGTTATTTGATTGAGTACACACTCAGTTTTTGCCCTGTTTGTCTGAAAATGAAGATAACAAATTACACAATTAATCTGGATTCCCAGTTTGGTACTAAATGTATAGATCATTGTGAAAACTGCAGTACATTTTTGAAAACTTCAGCCTTCATTTCACATGGTCTGTTAATGCAGCTTCAAATACAAGTATTTATTTACAAAAATGTTATAGAGAAATCATATCCCACAGGCTAATATGTTAAAAAGGGATATAAATTCTAAATGTTATTAAGCTTTTAATATACAACTGAATGTGAAAAAGCATGACTGGTTTATACTTGCATGTACTGTGATTGTGCATGAAATTTGAGTAACTGTGTATACAAATAACAAGAGGGAAAACCTGCATATACACTATGTACCTAACTAAACAGGCATGAAGTTAGGCACAATTTTCATGAAATACTGAACAATACTCAAGTTTAAAAATCGGAGGATTGTTTCTGGTTTTTCATAATGATTTGATATTTTGATTTCCCATGAGAAAAAGTGGCATCTATGACTTGTTCCTTTTCACTCAGTTTGTATTACTACAGTGTTACATAGTTATTAAAAAGAAATATTAAAATAACCAATGTGTTTTTCTTGCAGAACCCAAAATATGTTATTTTGTGTTAATAATTTTGTAATAAAATGAAATTGCAGTTTTTAGTTCTTGTTTAGAACACTCAATAATGTGTTGGACAAAACCAACAGAAATTTGCCCAATGGCAAGTTCAGGGACATCAGGAAAACTTTCTGTAAGACCTTTCAGTCATTCAGAAAAATAACCTAAATAAATTTTAGTGTAAAAATAAAAGAGCAGAAAGATGACCCACTTAGCAACAGCAGAAGTGGTTTAGGTATGTTGCGCTGCTTATCAAGTTGTGCTAATACAGCAGTAAGTATGATGAGCTGAAAGTGTCTCATTTTCTATGCCTAGGTTAGGATGTTCCCTAAAGAGAATGGACAACTATCATTCAAATGTGTGTAAATGCACATGTCATAGAAATATCACTCTAGAACAGAGAACATTTAAAAATCACCGTTAGAATGGTGAAATGTCAGGGGCCACTGATTTCAAAATGGCCTTTCCTTTAAATCATCTACATTGCTTACTTCTCACATACTGAGTTATAGAGGTATTCCTGCTGCCCACATTCACCTATAACCTCAGAGTATTATAACCTTAGATATTTTTTCAGGTGCTTCAGCTCCTTTCCATTTAACGTTTGTCATTACTAATTATTCCTGCCATGCTCTCTGAGTAGGATAAACTGCTTTGTCTCCGGGGTATTTTGCTCTGTGACAGACTGAAAGATGTTCTCCTCATCAGTTTCAAGCATGTGCAAAAAGTCACTAAATATCATACTGCACTAGACTTGTTCTGCTTAACCAAGGTAGCACTGCAAAGGCAAAAAAATACAAAGATTCAGACTATAAAAGTAGAACACGTAGCACTCTTTGCATCAGGTAGGCTCTCTGGCTAATAACATTGCTATTAGATACAGGTCACTTGCTCAGAGGGAATAGGGAACGCTCATTCAGGCAGTCAGCTGAATCAGACTGCAACTTTAGGGGAAAGAGAACTGCAAGCTTGGCTTTAAATCAGCTTCATTTTCCAATAGACTTTGAAGTGCCTCATTCTAGAACTAGCTTTAATAATCAATATATGGATATAAAAAATAACTATACAGATTTATAATGTAAATCTATAGTTCATATATGTTTTTGCTTTGTTTTAATTTTTGTTGGCTCTGATAGCCAACGTGACAAAAATGTATGGCTAACTAAACAACATTCAAGATATTGTGAGCTTGTGAGTGAGAATGTTACTTCAAAAACACTATAATTCTTTTTCTCCAGAAACTGTGTGAGGGTTTTTTCAGTTTAACTCTAAGATTCCTAAGCAATCAGAACTGAACTGTTCATTTTTAAACAGTATCAAACTATAGGTTTCTTAAGATCCTCAGCTCATGCCCAAGCTCAAGAAGCATCTGGATACTCTTTCTGGTTTCATTGACCAATGTTTTATAAACCATAAAGATGAATTATTCCTTATTCCTCTCAAAATGTACAACAAAGCTTGAATAGCTATGAACCTTAGGAGTCCTCCAGAGTCCTTCACTCTCTGATCATACCATACCTGTGTTGAGTGTTAACCTGACCTTTGATTTGCATTCAATGATCTTCCTTTGATTTGCCTGTCTGGAAGACAATACACTGACTAGAGTTTTTATTATGGTGGCAGTTTTTATGGAGAAGATTATCTTGTGAAAAAGGTGACATTTAACAGCTTGCATTGATTGCCAGGCTTCACCTTAGGGAAAAGCCAGAGCATGCTATATTCCTGTCCCACGAAATATGACCAAAATTAAATTTATCATAATGAAGGTATGAGTGAAAGGATATTTTATAGTGCAAATATATCATCTATATTATTTCAATTTTTTTAATTCAATTTCTATTTTCAAGTATCAAATAAATGTCTTTTTTTTTTTTTCTAATTTCACTTCATTTGAGTTTACTTAAAAGTTATTTTTTCTTAACTTGTCCTTTTTAAAAAAAACCCTGAATGTAGTAGATTGAGAATTATGGTTTATACTAAATCAATGAATTGCAATTTGAAGACATTTATATCCACCATCTTAAAATATCTCATCCCATCTTAAAAAATCCCATCTTCAATCCCAGGTGTTCCCACTGCACAGAAGTGTTTTACCATGTTTTTTTGAGGAGTGGGTGTTTTATTTCTAGATGACTGACAATTTGTCAGCCAGGAACTGTCTGAACCATTCACCAGAGAACAATAGACAAAGTCTTTTTTTTTCTTTTGATTGTTTATTTTTCTGGAGTCCATCCCTGCCATTTTCCATCCATTTTCCTATAGATTAGTTAGGAATACAAATTTTGAAAAGAATGCATGCATGTTCTTTTGGAGCACATACATTCCCTTTGCTGTCAAGCCTTTGTTTTCCTGTTAGGGAAATGCTTGTAATGGGCCCCCACCGTCTGTAGAGGCCAGTATTTGTGCTCAGGTCAATGTGAGGCTGTAACACCATGAATTTTTGAATCATCAACTGTCTAGCAAGATGCTTTTCAGCAGTGCTGAAAATTATTAACCATTACAGGGAAGTAAAGTTTCTAACAACCACAGACTCCTTGCTATACAAACAGGACTGAAAAATTCATTGAATGTTTACTATTTGAAAGGGGTTTTATTCTGTGGGGTGGGGGAGAGGTGAGTAATAATTATTTGAGAATTCAATTTTCTTTTTTAGTATAGAGGAATGACTGTGACTGTGGTCTCTGCCTTTCAGTTTTTCTTCTGCATGTAAGTACTTATCCTCTCAAGTCTAAGAAAATGCATTATTCTCAATGGCTTTTTAGCTGGCCAGTTTTTATTTGGCTTTCTTCACTACAAGGAAGTATTTCCAGTTATCATTTCCTAGTTTTCCCATCATATAATCACATTGTCTTAACTTTAATTCTAAGGATATTTTAGGTAGGCTTTCTGGTCTGCTTGAATACTTGGTAGCTGTTGATCAAATACATACTTTCTTTCTTACTCATTATTTGTTTCTCAGATCTGAGAAACACAGATTTTTCTTAATTAAATTCAATATATGACCCTTCCCCTCCTCTCTGTATTTCTGCAGGAAATTTTACCATTATGTTCTTACTGAGGTCTCTAATCTTTCCAGACCTTACCTACTCTTACTATTCTTTCTCTCAAATGAGCTGTTTCTGCACTGTGTGATGTACTTGCACTCATCTGCCAGATTCTAATAAAGGATATTATCTCAAATGGTCTACATTCCTGATTAATCTTGTTAGTGTCTCTTATAGATCAGGGATATGACTTACATGGTTTTATGTAGGTATATATATATAAAAATGTGTATGTCTACATATACATGTGAAATGAAGTACATTAGGTAAATCAAGCCATTTCACTGAGGTTTAACAAAATTTATAACAATGCCTTTTTTTAGAAATGCAGAAGACATGCAATCAAGTAATTTTTTTAAAGGCATGATTGTTTTCTAAGGAATAAATGATACCTATCTCAAACTCATATTTTGAACAAGAGGACTGTGTTTTTCTTTGGTCTTTCTTTCTTCATTTACTTCCCTTGTGAACATTGTCTTTTGATTTACAGTCCAAGATTTCAAATTAGAGCCTTAAAAAATATTTTATGAAGCACACAGACAGAGTAGAAGTGCATATCTCCAAACATAACAATTAAACCCCCTCTATATGTTAAACAAGACAGAAGTAAAAAAAAAACTGCATTCCAAAATCTGAGTTAACACATGTGGAGGTAGTAAATATGATGTTATCTTCGCTGATATTTGTGGGCTTCTCACGTCAGCAGAAGATTGATCTTAAATTAGTTTGACTAGAATGTGTAATTAAATAGAAAACGAAAATCTAAGCATACAAAGAATTCCATTACTCATGCATGAGATGCATGAAAAATATAAAAAGCATCTACTAAAAATTCAGTAAAAGCAAAGCAAGATTTCACTAAATTTTTAAAAAGGAAACACTTTTTTGCATCATTATTGAAGCTTATGCCCAACATGCATGTCAAAAATTCACCTCAGGACAGAATGGAAGTTCTGTTCTTTGGTTAGTTGCCTAACTATATAATTCATGTGTGTCCCACGATATTAACTGCTTCTTGAGTTTAAGACACTTCCATACAGTCTGTTATTTTTATGCTAATGTAAGTTCTCCAACAACTACTGAGTGTTCTAGCTGTGTTGTATCAACTATGTCAATATCAAAAGTTTCTAATAATTTAGACTGAAAAATAGTTTACATATTGGTTTGAAATGTTCACCTTCCCTGCAAAATAGTAGAGGGCCAATTTGAACCCACACTTTAGGCACTATGTCTAAAGAAGTTCAGAAGAAGAGTATCAAGTAACTACCAAAGAAAAAAATATTTATCTGGGTCAGTAAATATTTGATTTCTAATCAAGTGACATACATTTCTACATGCTTTTCCACAATTAAAGCTTTTTGCTTTAAAAAAGATATTGCACATTGCAAAGTAGACTGTTGCTAGGATCCCAGAATTAACCAAATGCAACCAGCATTTGTGAAAGTCATATAAAAGAGGTTCTATTAGCACTTAGCACAAGATGAATGGAGGATAATCAAATAGTTTCAGCCCACATAAAACAGAAGAAAAAACCACGAAAAGTCACTTTTCACTTTAATGTTGTTGACAAATAATAAGCATTCTCTTTCAGTGTGAATAATAGAGTGGAAAAATAATTGCAGTTTTAAGTCTGACATGTACAGTCTATAACAATTTTGAAAATAAAAATTGATACTTCTCAAAACTATTTTTATTTTTAGATATATCATTATTTGAAAATTCTATCTATAAATCTTCCTAAAGCTGCATGCATTTTGTGTTACATATTCACAGTGTTTCCATCATCAGCAAGGAAAAGAGCTTTTACAGGAATGATTATTGAGTTTCATCCTAGTAATGTTGTCCTGTTTGCTTTTAATGTTTGTTTAGTAAAACAGGAGTTTTTAATGGTTAAATCCATAATAGAGTATCTGAGCAATTAAAAGTGTAATTGGTGTGTTCCTTTTCTTGTGTTTTTGTCTCTATTCTAATTAATGATGCAATAAATCTAAAAATTATAGATTTGACTGTTCACCTGCCTTTTCCTCCTTTGTAGATTCTGTGGCTGTTATTTGATGTACAATTTTAAAATAACTTTTGTTTGAAAGACTCTTTGAGAAACACATTTGGACCAAACTGCAGTGAGCATGAAGCACAGGGATGATTAAATATAATTATGCTGAAGTCTTCATAGAACAACTGAAAATTGAGACCATATACTGTGGGCTTTGATTAGACACAGTATATTTTCTTCTGGCTGTATGGTGAACTAGTCTGTAGTCTTTTTCTATTGTGGACTGTTCAGTGTTTTTAATTAAATACAGCGGCATCCCACCTGGCATGCCTTTACTGCAGTGTTGTCCTTGATAGAACATTAAACCATTTTGGCATTTGCCACTGTTTTGCATGTTGGTAGTTAAAATTCAAGGGAAATATTAAGCTGGGCCATTCTTGACAGATGTTGGGGAATATAATAATTCAAATACTAGAGAACTGTAATGTATATTCTTCCAAGGTTTTAAACTGTTGGACTTCCAGGCCATTATTAATGCTCAACGTTTTTCATCATCTTACATTTTACAATAATTAACTGACAAACTGACACCATGAGAGCGATAGGACCAGAATTACAGCATGTGTACATGGCAGTCATAGGAAGTATTTTTTCCACAAATTTGTCCAGTCACCTTCTAAATCCATGGAGCTGTTACCACAACAAATGGCAGTAATGTGTTTCATAGCTTTATTCCTGTGCAATGACTGACTGTTTTGGAACTGCCCTTTCAACTTTAATTGCATGCATTTCCCCATGTCCTTGTACTGGGAGGACGTATCAAGCAGTAAATCCACATTCAGCGTCTCTATGCCACTTATTACTCTGTAAAACTCTACCATATTCTTTTCTTACTCATCTTTTTTTCTATACTGAAAGTTCCTGTTTCAGTATCCCTTATGCAGAAACCTTGATTATTCTTATCCATATTCTCTCTATTTTTTTTTTTTTTTATTCTGTCATTTCCTTTGAGACCAAGAGCTCTGAACTGCACACTGAATGCTAGCATAGTGTTTTCTTTACTCCTTTATTAGTAAATTTGGGGTATTTCTACAGTAAATAAAGATTCTTCTCAGTCACATCTGAAATTTTCAAGTCAAGTTTGTTGCTAATGCAACTGATACCAAAGACATTCATTTCACTACCAGAGTGAAACCACATCTAATTTTGTATTTAAAAAAATAAGAAAGAGGAACATTAAAAGGAAGTAAAATGCCAGAGATATTTCCTGAATAAGTTTAGCATTCATACTTGACTGATCTGCACAATTTTATTTTGTCAGTAACCTAGAAGAGTTAGTAATGGAGACACATAACATGTAGATTAATTTTCTTTAAAAATAATCAAAGTTTATGATGTTCAAAAGTGTATTTAAAATTAACATGTTTTATTAATTAATATTGAACAAGGGATTATTTTTTTATTATTTTACAGGTTTCTGACCTTTATGAGAACTTTTAATTCACCTATGTCATGTTATGCAAACACTATATCTATGCAAACAATATGTCTATTTTGACTAAAGAACTGAGTTGTATTCAGGTGCAAAATGTTTTAATTTTAAATGATAGTTGAAGAACTCAAAAGGATACTAATACTAAGAAGAGGTTAGCTCTCATCATACATATAGTAAATAAGTCTGTGAAAAATATTTTGCCTCACAAATTTCCAAGCATTGTTATGCTTATTTTACAGCCAGGAAATCATACTCCAAGAATGTATAGATTCTCAGACATCTTCACAAGCTCCTTAGCCATAAGGCTTATTCACCTGTTGACTTCCTAGAGATAATTTCATTGGATATGGAAGTTAACACAAAGTTAAAACCTCTAACACAAAGAAAGATATATATGGTTAAATATATATAGACACACACACACATGTATATGAATGAATGACTGATTTTTTAAAATCCGAAGTACAGGTAAAATAACACATTCTGTCTGTGTGTGTGATTTACAGATTACTGTGATTCCATGAACCTTTATGTAGTAGCATTTTCTGATAGGTAATGTCCTCATGGATTCATCACTTGATTTTTTTTAAACAGAAACATTGTTCTCTGTGACATTTCTGTTTTGTGTGTGTGTGTGGGCTGTGGATTAGCAAACATGGTAGAGGGACAATACTGTAGTCAACAGTCAGCTGTTATGCAAGTCCTTATCCTGTCAATCCATTGCAGTCACCATATAAATTAAATTTAATGAGATTTAATTTGAATAAGAATAAATGAGATTTTATTTAAATGAAAAACAAATGAGATAGTTGTCATCATGCTGGACAGTAGGAAAACAGAGCAGGACAGATTCTAAGCAGATCAAAAGAGAAAATATTTTATCAGTTAAAAAATTCTTTTTTTTTTTCTGCTTTTGGTATTCTTGTTGATGGAGGTTGCTCTTCATTATCCACCAGTAAGGAGATTATAAAGTTAAATAATCTGGTCACATTTTTTATTTACATGATAGAAGAATAGGACCTGTTCTATTTTGCTCTAACTGCAGTATGAAAACTAAAATTCCTTAGTAATAGAAATGGACAGTACCATGAAGATGGAATTTTATGTAAAAAAAAGTCTTTGTTGGTTTGATAATGTTTCTCCCCTCTTTATTCATGCCAGAGATCTTGAAAATGTTAAGTAAATTCAGATGTCACTTGAACTTGTGCTGTTTCATGCCCTTTGCTTTTTCCGAAACTAGTTTATGCATGTATTACACTTTGTAACTTTTATTTTTTTTTAAAATACACAACAAATGCACATTTTATATTGAAAGATTCTAGTTTTTACAGAGATATCTCTTTCGTCTCCATCTGAAAACTTACTTTTCTTCAGTGACAAAAGCAACTTTTGTCTACTTCAAAGCCGAATTATTCCCCTTTCTGGTCTTTAAGATTTGTACTATGTGTTCATAAAAGGTCTGGAGAGGATCAGCATTTTGATGGTTTCAAGCAATAGTTTGGCCACGTATGTTTTGTTATCTTGGTTTCCTTTTTTTACATCTGAATATGCCAGTCTTCAAATACAAGGGCCTGTCTTACATTTCTCAACAGTACCCATGGGATCAAAGGAGGAAAGATTAGCTGAAAGCCACCAAAATTTAAGGAATGTTAAAGTAGCCCTGTGGTGCTACATTTGAGAGAGATTAGGATGCTCCCAATAACAATGAACAACCAATAAATATATTTATATCACTGAAGTCAGAATTATAAATTATGTTTACACTAATGAACTTAATTATCATAAGTGAGGCATTCTTATTCTCAGTATTTGTTTTCAAAAGCATTTTTTTACTGCATGGACCAACAACCTTTTTTACTGCTGTTCCACGCTTCCATGAAATATCTCTGCCACCTTTCTTCACAATTCCCAAATATTTAGAGGACTATAATTGGAAAGGAGTTCTGCACAGGAACCTTTCTGACCTTTCTGATTCCTGCCTATCTGAATGCACTATTCAACTGTTCATAAACAAAGTCTAAATGACACCAGTATAGTATTTCTTTTTTGTCCCATCATACATCACGAGTGGCTGTACTGCTTTTTTTGATGCTAAGAGGATATCTTTGGAGTTGCACTTTTTTTTTGTTGCATAGGCTGGCTATCACAATGACTTATATTTATTGTTCACTATTTAAACACTGTGAGCAAGTTTGTAATGAAGTAGGCACCCCAGTGTACAAATATGGTTAGAAGACATGTGACATCTGTAAAGAGAAGTTATATTCTTAATAGGGCATGTGATATATTTAGAAAAAGCAAGCAAACTTTTAGATAAATTGCCTTTTCTCTAGGTCTGACAAAACAACAGTAAATTTCAAATTAAAGCAGAATGGGATAATTTATTTTAGTGTAAAAGTAGATGAATTTATATATTCTTAATGATGTTTTCCCAAATTTCTTTGTCCCTGTCTTGCACACTTCTTTTTATCTCTTTCCCTCCATGATTTCTGAAATATCCACAGTAATGTTAAGAGAGTTATCTATCTGTCTTTGAAGGATAATTAACAGTCACATAACCATTGATAATTTTATATTTCACTCATATTGACTTTAAAATTTGTCCTCATGTGGAGTGATTTTCACAAAATTCAGGAGAGGATACTTTGTGGGGTTAAAAAGATTGTGCTTTACTCATTTCTTCCCTGGTATACCTAACATAATAACTATTTCAATCCGCGTCAAAATTTGCCTGTGAATTAGGCCTGAAGTCCTTTGTTTAATGATATAAATTAAAAGTGCACAGATGTTGTTACATTTTGCAATGGAAATATTTCCTTTCCTTACTCATTAGAGTGAATTTAATTTACAATTGAGATAGAACTTGATACATATACCTTCAGTACCTGCATACATTACTTTCCTCATATCATAAAACTGCATTGCATCATTTCAGGAAAAGCTACCCTAGAGGGTGATAATATAGTGAGTGCTTCTTAGTATCAGCTATTCATTTTCTCTCTGATTCAGCTTACAACTTTTTGAGCACTATTTTCAGGATGGCATAAATGTGGGAGTCTAATAAAAGTAAACATACTCAGAAAGAGTATGTTTTACTGCAGTTTACTGTACTAAAGAGATCGCTAACCTGAGCTACTGTAACTCATGTCAGAAAGGACTGCAGCAAGCACTCCCTCATCAGAATCTGTATGGTGGAGTTGCAGCTTTACTCCCCCAGAATACCAACATAAAACAATAGTATGACACAGTACACAGAAGATATTCAGAGAAAATCCTGAACAGTTTACAATCTGCATGAGACCATTAAGGCTGAGAGAGAGAACCAGTTGGCAACAATGTAGATCTTTTGTCAGACAGAATTCTGTGACAAAATTTGTAATGTATGTATAAGAATATACGTGCATCACTCTCTTCCCAATCAAGTGACTAAACATTAGAACACACCAAATGACAGATTATGTTTTTACACTGAGTTACAGGCATCTGATGCAGCTGACAGACATGAAGTTCAGAAAAAAAACGCAGCTGAAATGTATCCTGTCTTTACTCTTGCAACTGTATTTCAAGATCGTCATCAAAAAGAAGCAACAACAAAGTTTGAAAGTGGAATATTCCTTCTTCTGTACTCAAATAGAGCTTCTAAAACATCTGCACTGACATAAAAATTAGTTCTGAAACCTTTCATAATTATATTTGTTCTCTTGTATTTTCTTTTCTTTAATTTTTTTCCTGACTCTTTTGTCCACTTTTGCTTAGTAAATAAAAAAATTAAAAAAAAAAAAAAAAGGAAAAGCTCATGTGGGAAAAGGAAATAGGTAGAAAACTTAAATCTTGAACCTAAAACTAATGGTAAAAGTAAAATTTGTGACACTTTTCATTGCTATAAAAGTGGAAATATTCACTGAAATACTCTGCTTTCCCTCCAAAGTACCAAAGAATTTTTATTTTTTTTCACTCACTTGAGTGATAACTTTGAAATCTGTATCTATGCTTCCTAATCAAGTCCATTGCTTCTTTTTCTGTTGAGAAGAAGGGGAATTGTAAAAGCTAGACTACTTTTTTGTACTCAAGGGTAGTCAGTTTCTAGTTTCCTTCTTGCTTTCTGTCCTCTTCAATAACAGAATCATAGCTGATAATTTCTCATAGTTTGGAAGCTTGGTTTGATTGCTGTTTCTCCAGATATCTGTACTATCAAATTATTTGCCTTCTTAAATATTCTTTATTTCCACTTAGTATTCTTTCCATCATAGCTTAATGTACAGTACCTTCTTGACCATGAACTTGCACATGAGTTACTACACTGTAATGCAGAGACATAGTATCATCGTGGGCAGATTCATTCTAAGTAGCCAAGATATTATTTAATAAAGCTAAGTTAGTTCAATGAAACTATAGAGTCATAAGCCTCAGAAGAAGCCTTACAAGCCTGCCTAAGATCTGAACTACTGCTGTCTGTGTAGAAATTATTTTCTTAAAGTGTCAGATTCTTTTGATACTCAATATATGAGGCTTGTCTGTATTTACAGCTAGAGAAACTGAGATGGATAGATAAAGTTAGTTCTAAAACCTGTAGAGATTTCTGTTACACTGCTTTTTGCACTGTTGACATATCCAAACTGCAATTTTGGCAGGCGGGTGAGGCTGAGAGTGCCTACTTGAAAGGACAGTTTATAGGAGGAATAAAACCTTCTGAGACTGTGCATTCTGGATTCATCCTAGATCAACTTGTCTATTTTCTTTGTAGAAGATAAAATGCACATTCGTGTTCCACAGACATTTCTTCACTGTATCCCATTGTATTGTGGAGAATGGAAAAAGAATGCTATAGGGAAAGGGAAGGCAAAGAAATGGAGACAGAAATTCTTCTTTCAATTTGGTTAAGATATTTATAAATTATTTTCCCCTGCAATATTGTCTTTTTCTTTAATTCTGTGATTTTAGCATTATTATTTAGATAGCAAATTATGTTAGTAGAATATGAACTCCATAATCTAAACTCATAGAGCACATAAAGTGCTGGAGTAAGTGTTCCTATTTTCCATCATGAATTTTAGGGAAATGAGTTCTCTGTACCTTTAATCTAGTCTAATGGGATTGGCAGCTGTTGAAATTTGTATTGGTGACACCTAATACCATTGTGTAAAGGTTAGGTTAATAGTATTGTGAAATGACATGGTGATACCAACCAATCTCCAGATGAAGATGAACTCACCTGAAGTTAAGAAACTAACTCCCCACTCATTAGCACCATTAGTACAATCCCTTGTTTCTTTTCCAATCCACTAGCGAGGTGAGTGTTGGTCTCTTCTCCTAAGTAACAAGTGATAGGACAAAAGAAATGAGCTCAAGTTACATCAGTGGGTTTTAGATTGGATATCAGGAAAAATTTCTTCACTAAAAGCGTTGTCAAGCATTACAACAGGCTGCCCAGAGAAGTGGTTGAGTCACCATCCCTGGAGGTATTTAAAAGACCTGTAGATGCAGCAGTTAGGGACGTGGCTTAGCGGTAGACTTGGTAGTGTTAGGTTTATGGTTGAACTTGATGATCTTAAATGTCTTTTCCAACCTAAAAGGTTCTACAATTCCATGAATCAATGCTAAAATTGTATACATATATATTATCTCTAATACTAAATCCTAATGATCTTTGGATTTCTATCTGGCTGTTTAATTGACATTCAGTTTTTAGAAACTAGACAATGTCTTTAATCCAGCAAATCTAAATTGCTGTTGCTCAGCTCTACATATTTGTTTGCAGAGATATGTGGTTCATATGAAGCAATTGAGTGATGTAATGTTAGCTTCTTTACTGACACTGAGGTTGAACTTCTGATTCGATACCCTCAAAGTGGTCAGGTTGAGTTACTCTGATAGTTTAAGTTTAATATTCAGAAGTTTTTTGCTTTTTATTACAACCATTGAAATGAAACTTCATATTTTATAGTAAAATATGTATATTCTATTTCATATACTCGTAATATTAATGAATTTACAGTAGCCAGTCATGATTTCTACAAAAAGGTGTCAAGATGACATAACTATGCTTCTAATGAAAAAGGTTCTAATGATGATTAAAATATGACAAACTTACAGTAAAAAAAGCAGCGATACAGAAAATGGTATTTTTTCCCAATACTTTTTGTGTCAGTCAATGGCATGTACCCAGTATGACAGAAAATATCTGTAACATGGGAGCTCTGAAAGGCATCAGAGGCAGAGCCCTGTGACAAGAATTCTTTGTGGTCAGACTTGAGAGGGCAGACTTTGTCATTCCTGATCCTTCTTTAGTCCATGGGAGGTCTATCAATTTATTCTTGGTGTCACAAATTCTATACTTTACCTTCTGTGCACAGACCTACAACAATAGCTCCATAGCCATTAAACAAACTAGCCCTTTATTTCCTGAGCTACTTGCTACTACTATCTGTATAAAACTGTGGTTGTTGAAAAGATGAGGAAAAGCAAAACAGAAGAAAAATTGTTGTTATAGCTAAACTAAACCTATAAAAAGCAACAGGCAGGTCAATACAAGTTCAGAAATAGTAAGCCTAACAACCCTCAGAGCTGAGACCTTTCAAATTCAATGCAAAGCCTCTAGGCTGCTGTTAGTAATGACAATACTGTAGTGTGGGGCCACAGGGCTACATGAATGAACAAATTATTCACTCACACTCCACCCACCCTTCTGCCAGAGAAAATTCTGCACCTTCATCATCACTGTAAAATACATACATAGGATTATTTATTTATTTTAGCAAGAGGAGACTGCTCTTCATTATTATTAGTGATTCTTACAAAGCATTGTGGGCTTTTTATAACTGAAGGAAAACCTGTTTTGGCAATCCTCATTATCAGTGCTGCAACCCAATGGAGTGGTTATGTTCTGCTGATTTAGCCTCCTGACTTCATAGATTTTGGTCTTTACGTCTTAATGTAAATTGATCTAAAACTGCTCTAAGTCTTTTTTTATTGAGTTCAATGAAGTCCATATGAAGCCTTAGGACAGGGTGTCAGTCAGGTCCAGGTTTGATTAGCTCTGCTCAACATCAATTATGTAAGGTTTGCCATTTGATGTTATCAGGAAAAATATCTCTATAGATGAGCCAAAAGGTTCTTTTAAATTGAGGAAGGTTTATTAGCTGGTGTAAACTAGGAAAGCTCCAGAATGGATCCATGACTTGCCATTTTATTAATGACTTTATTTTGTTTTCTTTGTGTGTTTGAGAACAAATTCTCAACAGTTTTTAGAAATCTATACTACTTTGAGAGTATCTCTAGGAGAATTCTGAAAAAAGTTGTTAGCAAAATAGACACAATTCAACTGAATTTCCCAGAAGTCTTTTTTTTTTTTTTTTATTGAGGAAACACAGAATACTGATGGATAATCTGATATGCAATACATGGTACATGGTAATTACAGAGCTAAAACCGTTTTATTCTGAGTCATCTATCTCACACGAAAAGAAAGTTATCACAAATGTACACACTTTATAACACAAAGTATTTTTTAGGACTTATTTACTAGTTCTTTTCCTGACCAAAACTCTTGTCAGGAACTAGTTCTTGGCAAAGACACTAAGGGAAAACACTTTTTTGTCTTCTTTTATGAGTTTTGCTGACATTTGTAACCTAGAAAAGGATAACAAAAAAAAAAAATATCCATAGGTGGACTAAGTCTTGTAGTTTTTTCACCCCAATTAGACCTAACAAGGTAAAATCATTCGTAAATCTGAGTCCAGCTGCTCTCTCAGTTCATCTGGTTCATAGGTGATTACTCTGCCATATAATCCCATCATCTGCATCTGCCGGTTTGGCAATGCATCCTTCAAACTGTAAATACCCTGGCTGTTCTAAAATGTTTTGCTAAACTCATGTGAGTGGGAGTTGGTATTGGAGAGACCAGCAAAATATTGTATAATGAAAACTGTTACTACAAAGGCTTCTAAATAAAGAAAATCCCCAAATAAACAGAGTAGGATTTTTTGCCTCCATATTAAGATTTCCTTTCATGTGCTAAGTTTACATAAAGTGGCTACCTAGGGATATTCTTTACAATTAGTTGACATATTGTTTGTGTTCTTGTTGCTACCCGGTACATATAATGATCTGAAATCAGATGAAAGAAGTTTTATCCCCCCCCAATACCTGAGAGACTACAACCCCCCTCCAAGTTTGCCATTTAAATCCCAACTGTGCTGTTGCCTTTAACTGTGCAAGACAGCAAGACAGCACATTTTGTAGATTAAACCAATAAACTAGCAAACATAAAAGAAACAAATCTCATAATTGTGGATTTCAATTAAAGAAAGAAGGATCAAAGCAAACATTCTGCTTGAAATTGCACAGCTGCTATCTACACAAAATGAGAAAAAAACCCTTCTCCAGCTAGCCATAATTTTTGGGGTGGGGGAAGGAGGAGGGAGAGCTCAAACCCTGCAGTAGAACAGATTGCTTATGCTTCTCACGTCCCAATCAGTAATACAGAAATATTGAGTAATAAATTCCCTGCCTCTCCTGATCTGAGAAGCTCCCACCATCTGTGAAAGACAATTTGTAACAGCTTTAGTATTAAGATTCAGTAAACAGACAATCACAAGCATTGTGCCAAAGAGTGCCTACATTTGGAGAAAAAACATAAAGCAAAAGCGTGAGTAACACCACGACCCTTGTATTGCAAAATTATCCAGCGACCAAAACAGTTTCAACTGCAGAGGGTTTTTTTTTTCTCCTTTCCCCAGTCAGCAAGGAGTGCTGGAGTCTGCACACAATTCAGCTACATCTGTGGGCTGTGTATGTAGGCCTCATCTAATGTGTTGAATTATTATTGATGGCTGAGGCAGTTCTGCTCTGCTGGTGAACCAATAATGTCAAGGCAGTACCTGCAAGATTAATTATAGGAGAGAATGGGCTCTGGTTTCCAGGGACTGAGACATTAATAGAGACTGAGCATTAGTTTCAGGGGATTCAACAGACAGCTGAACAAATGCCTCAGGCAATGTTATACATGCTAAATCCTGGCACTTACCTCTTAACAGTACTGAAAAAAAAAGTTTAGAACAATTGTGTTTAAACTGGGAAAAACAGAAGGCTCTATAAACTGAATGAAAAGGAAACAAAACAATACTGAGGTTTCTAAAGCAAGTTAAGCTCTATAAATGTACATAAGCATATTTCCCTCTGCAATATACTGAAGAGAAAGGATACAGTAACTAATTTTTGTAGCATTACCAGAAAAAGAAACTGCTTTTAGGTGACTGACAGTACCTAGATTTTTCAAAATACATATGACATTCTACACATGGAAATATAAATTGGATCAAAAAGCAGAATATTTTATGCTGTTTCTCTTGCACCACTGCAGTGGAAATTTGTACTCCATGAAGCACTTTAGCTGTAGAGAACTGAGAATATGCAGTGAATGAAGCTGCAGTCATAGCAACAGCTACATAAATTTTCAAGCAATGACAAGGCACATGGTAGAAAATTTAAGCAGTATAACTCCAACACTGGCTTGCAAAAAGAAAAAAAAAAAGGTGGAGAAGAGGGTATTTAATGTTGTTTTTTACAAAGTAATCATGCCTTCTACCTTATCAAGACCCTGGGCTTCCTGCATTTTGCCTGTGTGATCAAAGGTGCAGCTGAGGGATTAGCTGTAACTCTCTATCGTGTCCTTTAGCTTTGGCAGGTGATATCCCTCTTTCTCTCTTTCATTATCTCCTAGGTCTAATATTTTTGAAAGAGTCTTGGGAATTTTGAGGTCAGATTTTCAAGATATTGTCCAACTACCCACCCTTTGTGCCTTTTTCTAGTGGTGCAATACTTTTGACAAAATAATCCCAAAGTGAATAAAACCCAGGCACTGGTGTGGCTCAGCACACCAAAGTATAGGCTTATGAAACTGATCTCAAAGGGGAATGAAAAAAGTTCACACGTCAATGATTTCCCCAGTTTCACAATCGCTAATTGCATCACTGCTTTTCAAACTTGAAACAGCAGCAGGAAAACTGTTAAGTAAATGCACTTGAAGTTGAAAGATCCACAGTAGACGGATATATTCAAGCTTCCATCTTTACTTTGTGTCCTTAGCTTCTGGTGATTTCTTTCACAATGTCCTGTGAAACTCCACCACCAATTTTTCATTGCCCACAGATACAGGATAGGAGACCTTTGGAACTTTGCACATCTCAGACTATCTGGGAGCTTTGCAAGCCTAAACAGAGGTGAAAATGAAGCTGACAAAAGGGATTCAAATCCTGCTCTGAAATGAAACAGTGTGGCTCAAAATGATGTTTTTACTCCATGCTGGAAAGAATACCAATCTTTAAAATATGTTTTCAAAATCAAACCGTGTTAAAATTTCAGCTTGTTTTTTTTTTTTAGGTCTGTGTTTTAGTTCATTTGAAACAGACATGACTTCACAAAGCCTTGCCATTCTGACAAACTGAAATTATATTGATCTGAAAAGAATATGAACAACTTGAATAGCAAACCTATTTTCTCCCTCATAAGTTCAATTCATTTTGGCCAAGAGTGATTTTGAATAAATAAAAGTAGAAAATCTACATCTGGCACCAGATGTGTAGGAAGGCATCTGCTGCTACGTTGTTCCTACGTGAGTCTTGGGGAAAAAAAGTCCTGAAGCTAAATCTTGTTGAACTGAACTATGAAAAAAACAGTTTGGAATTGTTCAGTTTGTCCCTGTATCTCTTCTATGCTGATTTTGATTTAAGCTGCTCAGCACTCACACAAATAATGCTGTTTCCTGTCATTGCAAGATGTAGAAGCATGACTGGCAGTAGAGTATGTTACTATGTTTGTTACCATCTTGAAGATGATCTCTTGCAAGAACAATTAGTTAGCCAAAATGTCACATTATTCCCAACCATATTTGAAGAAAATGAGATGTCATGGCTTCACTGTGACTTTATGAAACAGTAGTTTGTGGAGGTGTAAAGAAACATGACAAAACTCTGTTATGTGACAGCATCATTCTTTCTGAAGTTCTATTTGATCTTGTAGACAAAGGTTGTCATGTTTCTGCCCAACCTTCAGCTGGTATTTTTCTTACTGATGATCTGAATTTTGGAATGAAAAGCATGCTGAGTCCAAAAGTCCAAGTCTGGATATTTTTTTTTTCCAAACTCTAAAAAGTCTTAAAATAGGAAATAAAAAATCTTAAGTGGTAAAAACATTATCTTAACTTTGTGTAGGTACTTCAAAAGTATTTAAACTGGAATAAATTTATAGTCATTATAAAATTTAAGGGTCTATGAAGAGAAAACAACTTGCCTCAAAGGATCTGGACTCAAAGAGAAGACAGATAGGCCAAGTACATTCAGTCCAGAGCAAATCATAGGTAGGGTGCGCTATTTTAAAACAATTAAGCCTTTTAACAACCAGATTTAGCATACTGAGGATTTCCTCCAAATGATACAGCATATCACTGAATGCTGTTGGCATGCAAAATCACCAGAACTTAAGAAACAGATTTATGACAAAACTCCAGTAGAAAGAACTCTAAATGTTTATAATATCACTTCTGAAGCCACAGACTTTTTATTACCTTACTGTGACCAAACTCAGAAAATTGCTTCTCTCTCTTACACTGGAAAATAAGTGGTACAAAGGTATCAGACACATCTTCGATCAGTTGATAGGCATTTGGCAACCGTAAGAAGAAGGCAAAGTCTAGATACTTTCTCCTATAGTGTGGAAGGTGTTATGCAGGTGTTATGACTTGATCCACTTCAATTTGCACTGCAATGTAGTGCATCATACTAAAATGATATCTTGTCTGAGTTTTCATCTATCCAAATATTACTGTATCCTCAAACTCAATTCAGAAGGTAAGCAGTATTTGAACAACATTAACCAAGGTAACTTGTATAGAGAAGCAATAAACTAAGGAGGCAAGGAATTACAGAACAGAATAGTAATTCCTAAATGAGAATGTTCATCAAAGTAAGAATTAATTATTTAGTGCAGTGGACATTATTACCAGCTCCTCAGAACTGAAACTAGAAGCTCTGTAAAAAACACATCTGTGATAAAAGAAAGAAAAAAATCTGAGAAAAAGTGATGATTCTTCCTTCAGGTAGCTATTAAATTTGGACCTGTTTGGGTTACTCCCATACCCAGACACTACAAAACCATCTTTGTGTGTTATTTTCTTGTTAATGCTGATAGTTCATCTCTTCTATCAGGAAAACCAGATAACAAAGGAAGTAGAGAAGTTACAGCTTATTAAATATTTATGCTAGTGGTAAAATAAAATTATGGTTTTGTCTTCCAAGAATTTGTGCTATTATTCATATATTTCAAATAATAAATAAATGCATTACTTTTTTACAGAGTTTGTAACCCACTGTCTTGGTTACTATCTTACTATTAAAATAAGAAAAATAGGGAAGCTTTATAACACTAGAGCTTCTTAGAGGAAAAAAGGAAAAATGAAAAAAGGTTGAAGCTTTATTTTGTGTTAATATTCTAAAGTTTTGTGAGGTCTTTGGGAATCCTAATATAAGCTTCTATTGAATACTACCACTCTGTGTATAAGCACATTCTAAATCATCTGTGTACCTAACTTTTTGCACTCTTGAAAAGCTAGCTTTGCTGCTTAAAATATATTGAACATAAAATACAATGTGCAAATGCATTGGAAAAGTTCCATGTAAGCTCTTCCTTTAGACATTTGTTAAGACTTCTTATAATTTCTGGTCAAAAAAAAGTAGTATTGAAAACTAGGTTTGAAGTGTCTTTTAAGTGTCTAGTGAATAACAGCTGTATCACTTTTACCTCTTATATTAATGTAGTTGCTTTGCCTCAGCACTGGCGCCAATACCTACATTTCTTCTTGTGCTACATGGAAAAGCTATTGAAGTCAGAGTTTAAAAGTGATTCCTATTTTTTCTGAACATTAACTTAGTGAAGTACAGTACATTAAGTTACTTGAATCCATGATCAAAAGAGGCATATTATCTTAAGACAAAGATGATTTCTGGCAAAAGATGTGGTAGAAATTTACAGCACAAAAAACATTAACTGAATAAAATAACTTTTAATCTCTACCCATATTTCTTTCTCTCAGGGAATAATTAGAGTCCCACAAACACACTGGCTATCATACTGTGTCGTGCGTTCTGAGTGGATAGTCACTGTTTTTTAAATGATGATAAGAACAAATTATTTCTCTTGTGTGTGTGAACTTCTAGGGAAAAACTGCATTTGTGTGCAATTTTTTATACAAATCATTAGCAGGGAGCTCAATGAGTGATTTCACAGCTTTATAAATGTATTCATAAAGTTCAGCTCATGAAAAATGAAGGGAATTCAAAAGTTTTTGTGTCTATACTTGCTGTAGTCAAGTGCTATAACTCAGGGTAGGTTAATCTAGATAAGCAGGAAGCTGTCCACTAAATAAAAATGAAATACCTACCTTCGGTAATGCATGACTAGTGCTCCATAGCCTATGTTTGTGACTCTGCTCCATGGGGCCAGTGCTGGTATTTTAGCCCAGATGGCTATAGGGATGAAGGGTGGCTGCAGTCCTCCCTGAAAAACATGGTTGTAGCAGTAGGTGACTGTGTGTATCTCACTGTGTGTGGGGGGGGGAAGGGAAGAGAAGGCAAGGGAAGGCAAGGCAAGGGAAGGGATGGGACTAGGATTGTTTACCTGCACCATTCTTTTTTTCCGGTAATGCTGTTTTTTTTTTCTGAAAGTCATGTACACAGCATCGACTGGAGTCAGAGACAGAGGACAAGTGAGTGTGTGCAGGAAACCAAACTGCAAGTATCCATTATTGGTATTAGGAATGTGTTCAGTTTCAGTATTTTGAGCCAGAAAGGGATATGGTACCTGAAGGAATACTTCTCACTCTTCCACAAGATTGAATTAATTTTGTCATTATCCTTGGGGTGATAAAATTCAATTTTGCTTTCAGTACTTTGAGTGAGCTGTCTGTGCTACAACTTCACCAAAAAGGAAGCATAATTTTTTTTTTTTTTTTTTCAGAAATGCCCTTCTGTAACAGGAGTTCTAGATTCTTCGTTTAGCTCTAGGTAAAGCTTCTCATGAAGTAATAAGAAATTCAGCACGTTTACAGGTTTAGAAGTTACCTGTGTCTTGATCTGGATATTCTAAAATCCAGGCAATAAGTACAATAAGGAACAAGAAGACACCAGGGTAACCCAGGAAAGAAACTAAATGTTTTGATAACATTTGCAGTGAAAACCTATTTGGGATAAACAATCAGAAATTGTATTTTACTTCCGTTTAAAATGGAAACAGATTTGAGGAAATATGAGACCTTCCAATACATTTTCTGATTTTACAAAAGATCCTTTTTATTATGAAGATTTTATCTGAGTTAGTCTCATAGAAGTACAGATGACTCAACCTGCCTTCTCAAGGAATTTCTTTCCTTGCAGCTTCCTATTTCTAGACCAAATGAGATTGAATTTTATTATTTTACAAAAGGTACTGTCTTCTAAATAGATTTTATTCAGAAATTCATGATCTGTTTTATCTGAGTTCTTCTTTTAGCAATTCACATGCTCTTGCAGCAGGTCAGATGACTGTGAAACTGCCTTCTCAAGAAATGTCTCTTTCTGCAGTTTCTTATTTCTGAATCAAATGAGAGAAAAAATATTAACTTCTGATTTGCTCCTCCAAGCGATCAAAAATTTTGTAGTTAACATGACACT
This sequence comes from Strix aluco, assembly GCF_031877795.1. Lineage (NCBI taxonomy): Eukaryota > Metazoa > Chordata > Aves > Strigiformes > Strigidae > Strix > Strix aluco. Next base: position 100,156,348 of record NC_133934.1, on the reverse strand, counting down.
GATCACAATCTGTTATTTCATAACTGTGATGAATGTGTTCTTTGTGTTCATTTCTCTCATTAGAACAATCAGTAAGCAGAGTGAATCTAAGATCATTAAACAGTCCAGAGATTCAGTGCATGGTAAAATAGACAGTACATCAAATTCAAATACCTAAAATGAAGAAATCAAAAATATAGATCAAACTATTTTTCAGTTAAAATAACAAAATTTACAGCTGTTTGACAACATCAAGCTCATACAAATAGGGAAGTATAACTGGTTCTTTCAATAGCAGAAGCAAACACATTATTTTAGTCTTAATATTATGTACTTTTGTATAATCATTAGGGAACAGATTCTCAGCTAAACTGCCATAATTACACTAGGAAGTTATGACATGTTACACCGTCTGAGAATCTGCTTTTAATGTCATGCTCATTCACACCTAATTTCAGCTACTATTTTTTTTTTAATATGAAGATTTTTAGATAACTACAAAATAAAAAAAAATTATTTTTGAGCGTTACAAAGACAACTTTTGAAACCTGCTATGATGTACAGAGTATATGCTACCAATCATGTCAAGAGAGTTTATTTTCTTTGATTTCACACCATAGCTCTAGGCATCTGCTATGGCAGATAGCAGTAGCTTTTGATAGCTCACTAAAGCTATCATAGCACCAAAGGACTTGAAAAAAGGGCTAACAGATTTTGTAAAAACAAAAAGAGGGGAAGAAAATAATAACAAAAGAGAAACACAAAGCTGGCTTGTGCCAAAACAAAACTCAAAGCTAGACCTGCAACACTGCCTTCAGTAGTGAGGAGATCACTGACGTATATTGTCTAGTACTCTTAATCTTGTCATGTGAAGTAGTGCACAGTGGCAAAAAATGCTAGAACTGACTGTTAATTGAAATGATGAGACCAGTTTATCAGCATCTTCCTGTCTGTTCAAAATAGGCTTTGCTATTGCTACATATAAACTAGGTGCTGTCAAAACAGTTGTAAATTCTGCTGATGTAATGGGAAATGATTTTGGTTCACCTTAGGAAATGGGATTGTGATTGATTTCTCTTGTTAGGTATCTGAATTTGATATACTGTCCATAGTACCAAGCTCTGACTCTCCTCAATATTTAAAGAACCTAGTTCCTTAGCACTTATTGGTCTAAAGAGAGAAGCAATTGAAAAGCACTCATTTATCATACTTACATCTGATCTACTGACATGTTAACCGCAAAATCTGTGTGTTTTTAGAGAAATTCTGTACTACACGCTTCAGACTGTAAAAGATGATGAGGACAAAAGGGCAAAACAAAACCAATTGATTAAAAGGTTATTTTGAAAACAGTGGATTAGATCTGGAATTTCCACACTGCCCAGAGAGAGGGGAGTTGAGAACGGTAGGACATTCCTTGCACTGATCCATATCCAAATATCTCCCAAAGGCTGAACTGAACTGACATCATCTGTCAGTGCGTCCATTTACACCCTGCTTTTACTTGTCCTGCATATTTCAGCAGGCAGCAAGGAAACAGTTTGTTCAGTGTGGTTTGATGTCAATGATGAAAGTCACATTTTTTTTACTGGGAACATACTTTGGTGAGAAGTAGATCATGTTTAAGAAACTTTCTTTCCAAATTCATTTTTACATAAAGAAGAGTCATGATTCTCTAGGTCAGAAATATTGCATTTGTCAACAGACTTTCATTAAACTGCAACACTAAACTCCATATACATGAAAAATACTGTTTTGCAACTAACACTGACAGATGTGAGGGGACGCGAGGTTGTCTGCTCCAGAGGCTCTGCAAACTACACTTAAAAACCAAGCAGTTGGAAGTAGCTTGGCTCGAATATCCTGCCTTCGTTTCTTAGAGGGGGGGTGGGAATGGAATGATTCTCAACAGCTTCTCAGTACAGCTGTCACTACTGTCAGTATTACTTGAGCCACCACTGTGATAACTTGAACTCCCACTACCACCGCATGATTCACTATGCTGTTTGATCCTAGGAAACCCTGATGCTCTGCTGTGACTTCAAAGCTGCTGCTGTAGCTGCCTGTGTGGAAGGTTATCATATACTGTATCTAACATAAAAGTACTGAAAGTTATTAACCCTTCTGTGACAGATGAAGTTTCTATTTCTTGGAACTACATCCTGAATCAATGTGCTTTTAATCTCCTAAATAAGCCCAGTATACACTCTGGTCCTGATCTCACTCTCTGGGACTGGACTTTCAGTTTGGTATTCATTATTGCAGGTTTCATTTTGGCATAATACTGGTCTGTGTCTTAGAGCCTCCAAACTAGTATTTCCTGCCCATACATTAACTATAAACTACAAGACTAATTCCACCACTGCCCAAACCCTAGATATCCCTTTGAAACACCTTCCTGATAAGGACCTGAGGGTGTTGATTGACAGCCAGCTGAACATGAGCCAGCAGTGTGCCCACGAGGCCAAGAAGGCCAATGGCAGCCTGGCTTGTATCAGCAATAGCGTGGCCAGCAGGGACAGGGAAGTGATCTTGCCCCTGTACTCGGCACTGGTGAGGCTGCACCTCGATTACTGTGTTCAGTTTTGGGCCCCTCACTACAAAAAGGACATTGAATTACTCGAGCGTGTCCAGAGAAGGGCAACAAAGCTGGTGAAGGGTCTGGAGCACATGTTGTATGAGGAGCAGCTGAGGGAACTGGGGTTGTTTAGTCTGGAGAAGAGGAGGCTGAGGGGAGCCCTGAAAGGAGGTTGCAAAGAGCTGGGGTTGAGTCTCTTAAACGAAGTGATAGGACACTGATCTTTAACAAGTGATAGGACAAGAGGTAATGGCCTCAAGTTGTGCCAGGGAAGGTTTAGACTGGATATCAGAAAGTATTTCGTTGCAGAATGGGTTGTTAGGCATTGGAATGGGCTGCTGAGGGCAGTGGTGGAGTTTAAGGTGTTTCCCTGGAGGTGTTTAAGAGTTGGGTTGACATAGCACTGAGGGGTATGGTGTAGTTGAGAACAGTCAGTGTTAGGTTAATGGTTGGACTAGGTGATCTTCAAGGTCTTTTCCAACACAGATGATTCTGTGATTATGTGAATGTCAAGTATGGCAAAATACTGGAGTTCTTCGTCATGTAATAGGCAGACTTCTGACCAGAAGAGAGGAATAGTTTCTTGTTGGTCATGTAACTATCATATATATAGTCATATGACTCATATACAGACATACTGGATTACCCTTTACATTTACAACTTCTCTTTACAGAGAAGTGGTACAGTAATAGTCAAAAAGTGCTCTCCTCTGATTCATGGAATTAAAAAATGTGTTAGGAGTCCTGCTGGTGCAATGCCTTCAGGGCTCAGTGATGTGTCAGAGATATACCGTAAATAGTGTGGGTGACACAGATGCCAGATCAAAGACTGTGCTGGAGTTACAGGACTGGGATGTTATTGTGCTAAATGTTGAAAGAGTCATTAGCCATTGGCCATGGTTTAGTTCAACAATTACATGTGTCCTCTACACATCACTTGACTGAGTCTCTAACTGGAGGTGAAGAAAGAGAAGTAGGCAAAGAAAAATTAGAAAGTATTCCTGAGATAAAAATGGACCTGCTACTGAATGTCAAAGGAAAAGACCTAATAATGGTTTAATCAAATAGCAGTTTAACATCATATGCCAGCTTTTACGTACTCCTGGCAGGATCATGTTACCATAGCTATATCCATTTGTCTGTTTAGGAATTGAAAGTCATTCAGTAATTTGGATTTTATGCCACTTACAAGATATTGAGGAAGAAAAACAATTACTGCAGATGTTTACACTCTAAAAAAAATGAGACAGGCATTTTTCTGTCTAGATGACTTTTTTGGCATTAAAATAACAAACGCAGCATGAGTTAACATGAAGTTATCAGTAGGTGAAGGCTGATCTGGATGCCCCAAAGTTCCAGAACTGTGGGATATAAGATAATCATTTCTCATTTCAGTCTGAGTTTCAAAAAGTCATCGTAATGGCTCATAAAATTTTACTGATATGAGTTACCAGTTTATATGACATATACATGCAGGAGAAGAGTAGCTTAGAACTTTCTCAAAGTCATTTTTTGTTTGCTAAGCCCCAAGATAAGAACCACACTTTGAACATTTTTGGATATGTAAAACCAAATTTACAGAATCTTGCATTTACACAATGATTTTGAGTTTCCAGTATGTTTTCTTTTTCCCTTGTCTTCATTTTAGTACATCTTTATCAACCTTCTAATTTTTCAATATTTTATTCTCAGTTCATGTTCTCATGCAATATTTTTGCAAAAATAATATAATTTCTCATTCTTTTCAAAATACTCGTCCTATTTATGTATTTTGTCTTCTTTTCAGATTCTTTGTTCCACTTGAAATTTTTTCCTTTCCACTTATTTTAACCTTCATTTCCACATTTGTGTTTCTTCCTTCTACTTGTTTTTCTTTACTTCTGTAAGTTTTCTTTCCTATTTCCTCTCTAGCTGTTGTTTCTCCTCCCATTTTTCTTTTTACCTTTCTACTCTTTCCTTCTTTCTATTCTTTCTTCTCTTCATTTCAATAATTTCTTCTAAACACACCCTCATCTGTATCTTTTTTAAAGCCCATTCACAAGTTTCATTCTTCTTCTCTCAGTTGTTAACAAGGTCTTTGCTAACAACATCTTTTCCTCTCTCTATGAGGAGCAGCACTTTGTGCAAAATATGGGGTTCTACTGGAGAGCTTTATCAAAAGAAACATTGTAGTAGCAGAGCGGTAGGAGAAGCTGCTGTGCTTTCCTGTTTTTCACATGTACAGCAAAGGAACTCTGTGGGAAGACAAGGAGATAGGACAAGCTTTAAAGGAATGAAACCTCCTAAAACTGTAGAAAAAGGAAGTACTCCACAGAGATGGAACAGAATAAATATCATTAGATTCTGATCAAAGGAATGTAAACTAATTAAAATTTAAGAAGTCGCTGTTATATTTTAACCCAGACAAGAAAAAAACCACGTTGCCTAGTAGTTGTAAACCATAGAATATATACTAGAACAGAGTATTTAATTATTGATTCTTGGTTAATCAATAGGATACATACTGAAGGGTTAAACAAAGGATTTAATCCAAGGATTTTTGAAATCCTTCTGAAATCCTTATATTTATAATCCTTATATTTATGAATGCACTTTATAATTAGGACTTTAATCACAAATGCTGATATACAATCTAAGATCCTTTTTTCCTTGGTATTGGAGGGTAAGTTACTTTTTAAATAAAAGACCCAGCTAAGTAATTTAATTTTATTTGATGTCAGTTACACCAGAAATTTTAATGTATTTCTCAGACAATATTTTAAAACCTTGTCAACATACAATGTCAGAATATTTAAAAACATACAGTGGGGTGCAAACAACTTACAAGCCCCTACAAATGGTCAAACAAACAGACAAGGAGGAAGTTGATTTTGTAATTTCTGGAGCTGAGTCTGTGCTTCTATATAACTTCAGAGTGTTCCTCTGCAGTTCAAGAAAAGAAAAATCAGTGATACTTTGGGATTTAGTATTATCACTAAATCAGGAAAAAATTCCAATGTTATTTAGTAAAATGGAGGAGACAATTCTAACATTCTTATGGATTAAGCAGTCTCTAAGGTAGTTCAGGGAAACACATATTTCTGTCAATCTACATGAACTGTTTTCCTTATTCAAAGACCACTGAACTCAGTAAGAGTTTTATGAGGAGCCTAAGAGATTTAAAAGTTTCCCTCGACTTCCATTTAAAAAGGGTGTGAAACCAATCCTGTTCTCTCTCAGACTGGCTGGGTAGTCAGTTGCAATTAGGCTTCGAAATGTGGACAAGTGAGGGTACAAGTCTTCAATGACCCATGGAGATCAGTTAGAGAAATTGCACCTGAGGAGTTACAGTCCTTCTCAAAGTAACTCTCATAGATGCTTACTGAGAGATGCTCACTCAGAACACTGTCCATCACAATGACACAGACTCTTCTTATAGTGCTCTGCTGGAGCTGATCAGGAGAGTGTCAGTGGGGGACAAGTACTTCAGTCCTCTTTCTTATTTATCTGTGGTGTCATTCCAGATTAAAAAAAAAAAAAAAAAAAAGAATCAGGAGTTTCAGAGATTTCTAGTTTAACGAGTGTTTGCAGAAGTTGCAACAGAGGGAGGGAAGTTTTTTTTTTCTTTTTCAAGAGTTAGTTACTGTCTTGCCTGAAATTAGTATAAATCTCTAGAAATGTTCCATGTGCAGAACTCAGATGAAATATCTCATCAGATGTGATCTAGACACCCTCTATTCTCTGAGTTTTCCCTACTCATAAGACTTATAGAACCTATTGTTAGGGACCACTCTAAGACTGACAAGCTATTCTCTTCTTTCCACAGTTGAATCCTGACTTTTCTCTCCAGCCAGGAAGATTAAATCAAAACACAGTGTAGACAGCTTAAGGAGATGAAGAAGTTACAGCATGATCCTTTCAGATCAAATCGGTGAAGTTTTCCATTAAAAATTAATTAAAGAACAAGCCTAGAATAAAATTAAGCTGAATTGCACTGACAACAATTCAGTTTTTATATATGTTGTTGGGTAATTAAAAAGGTTATCATATGAAGTTTCTCGAGAGTTGAAAATTGTTCTCATGTTCAGATAAGGAGGAAGCAATCTAATCAATTACATTTCAAAATACACATCCAAGAAAGGTGAGACTAAGAAAGGTGAGACTGATGTCATCTACCTGGACTTGTGCAAAACTTTTCACACTGTCCTGCATGACTCTAAACTGGAGAGACATGGATTTGACGAATGGACCACTCAGTGGATAAGGAATTATCTGGATGGTTGCACTCAAGGAGTTGCGGTTAATGGCTCAATGTCCAAGTGGAGATCAATAATGAGTGGTGTTCCTCAGATGACAATGTTGGGACCTGCGCTGTTTAACATATTTGTTGGTGACATGGACAGTGGGACTGAGTGCACCCTCAGCAAGTTTGCTGATGACACAAAGCTCTGTGGTGCTGGAGGGAAGGGATGTGACATCCAGAGGGACCTTGACAGGCTTGATAGGTGGGCCCGTGCAAACCTCATGAAGTTTAACAAGGCCAAGTTCAAGGTCCTGCACATGGGACGGGGCAATCCCAAGAACAAATACAGGCTGGGTGAAGAGTGGATTGAGCGCAGCCCTACGAAGAGGGACTTGGGAGTAGTAGTGGATGGAAAACTGAATATGAACCAGCAATGTGCCTTCGCAGCCCAGAAAGCCATCCATGTCCTGGGCTGCATCAAGAGAAGTGTGTCCATCAGATCAAGGGAAGTGATTCTTCCCCTCTATTCCACTGTTGTGAGACCTTACCTGGAGTACTATGTTCAGCTCTGGGGCCCCCAAGAAAGACATCGACCTGCTTGAACAGGTCCAGAGGAGGGCCACAAAGGTGATCAGAGGGCTGGAGCACCTCCTTTATGAGTACATGCTGAGAGAGTTGGAGTTATTCAGCCTAGAGAAGAGAAGGCTCCATGTAGACCTGATAGAGGACTTCCAGTACTTAAAGGGGGCTATAGGAAAAATGGGAAAGGACTCTATCAGGGAGTGTAGTGATAGAATAAGGAGTACTGGTTTTCCACTGAAAGAGGGTAGATTTAGATTAGATATAAGGAAGAAATTATTTACTGTGAGAGTTGTGAGACACTGGAACAGGTTGCACAGAGAAGTTGTGGATGTCCCCTCCCTGGAAGTGTTCAAGACCAGCTTGGATGAGGCTTTAAGCAGCCTGATCTAGTGGAAGGTGTCCCTGTATCCTTCACCTCATTCTTCTAGGTCTGTTCTGTTACTTTTAACCTCTTTTGTTGTCTTTTAGATTTCTTAGACACAGTCCACTTTAAGAACAGGGTCACATAATGCAGGAAAAAAACCCATAGAAAACTTGGGGCCATGTTTGTCTTAGGACAGTAGTTCAACAGCTTTATGTTAATCATCAGAAAACCATTCCCATCTAGTTCTCATAATTTCTTGTCATTGGTACTGAGAATTTTTTCTCCCAGTTGGCTTTTTCTACAACTTCTTTAAAGATTGCTTAAGATTGACCAACCTGTCAATTGCCTACCTGTCTTTAACCTAGCAACGGAAAAGTTTTATTAGAAAATAAATAATACTACTGGCAGACCCCAAGAAGCCAAGATCAGGATTGGTACTGCTGATGACTCAAATCTCCTAAAAAGAGACTGCCAGTGCCATGGGGAGAGTAAGCTCTACAGCCTTTACTCATACAAGAGAAATCAACCAACCAAGAGACCAACTAGCTAATTGAGCTTCATGTCCATACAATGTTTCTATGATAATAAAAGGCTAGCCCAAGACAAAAAGATAAACTAATCTCTCCTTTTATCCATTTGCTAAAACTTAGATGATACTCTCAAAAAATGAATTCAGAGCACATGTGTTTAAATATATATTTATCACAAGCAATTTTAAATCAGCTATAGGTAGCCTTCATGGTGCTATACAGACAGAGTGCATTAGCAGATTAACATTGTCACCTTGAAAATGTTTAGACCCTTTCAGAATACTGCAGATTTCTCTTATTACCTAAATTTCTGGATATTCAAAATGGAGTGTCCATTGAATGTATAAGGATTTTAAAGAAACATTAAAGTCATATGTGACTGATAAAAAATTTTTTTAAAGAAAAAATATTTTCTTTTTCTTATCTTTTGTCTAGTGTTTAACTCAGCATAGTATAAGAAAGTTTATCCATATCTGGTGTAAACAGATATTGAAAGAATGTACACTTTTAAAACTGAAAGTGTTACATGAACACAAGCTGTCAAAAACTTGCACAACTGTACACTTTTCATTTTACTGCAGAACCACGCCTGTCAATACCTCAACTGATTGTTTTATTTATACATTTTGAGCACCTTGTAGTTTGTTTTCATCAAGTAGCAAATCTTTTAATGGCAGATGATTTTAACATAATGCATATTGATGCTTTGGATCCCCTTGTCATTCAGATAACATGTATGCGAGAAGTCTGCATCAGCTTAAGGGGCAATCGGGCACATTCACTGAAGAGGAGACTGTTGAGGGTTATAAATATACAGAAACTACTGCAAGCTCAGGAAATCTGTGAGCCAAAAACAACTGGAGACTGAGAGAGTACTCAACAGAAATATCATTTATGCTTGCCCATACTTCTCTCCCTAACCTTTAATTTAGCCTCAGTTCAGAACAGAATAAAGGTATTGCTGGACCTCTAGCCAGATCCAGTACTGCTTTTCTTATGTTTTTATGAACTACCAGAAAATACTATTATTTCATAGCCCTCTGCAAAAAAATATATATCAAATTAATTTGACTTTTCAGAGCAAATTCCAGGTTGGCAGTGTGTTCCTGTTTTAAATCCATGGGTTGCTAATATTTAAACACACACACATACACATGTATATGTAAAACCAGCAAGTATAGAAATAAGCACAAAAGGATATGAAGTCATGATGTCTTCACAGCAGGTTAGGTAAGTATCTGTCAGAGAATATAAATTTACTGGCTTCAGGACAGATAGTTAGACTAGGTACTTCAAATGTCTGTCCCCCTTGCCTTTCAGTGATACAGGGCTCATTTTAAAATTTATAAAATTTAAAGCTTAGTTTTAGAGTTAATATCTTTAATTACTAACTTCAGTTTCAACTTTATTTATTAAATTCAATAATTCTGAAGAATGTGGAAAAGTAAATGGTGTACTTGTAACTACAAGCCCTCTCAGTGGATCCATCAGAGATTTGGATCCTTTTATTCCCAGTTCTCTGTTTTAATAGAATTATATATAGAACTATTTCTGCCCTTTAAAAAAAATCCAAACACAACCAACAGTCCTGTCTGGACAATGTAACCCCCTAGGTGACCTAATATAGCAGATTGTCATAATTATTCCTCAGATACCTTTTTGTTAAAAACAGTTTCTTCCTCAGTTTTGTAAGTTATAAATCAAGAGACACTGGTTATTGGATTTATCAGGAATCCTTGATACTGACGTAGGTCCATTATCTCACGTTTTTCAGTGTTTTATCCTCTTATGCCTCTGCTTATGGGTCAATATCTCTGTTCTGATTTTAGTAAGACAATCTTAGATGTGATGTCTAACCTCAGGCCCAAACCTGGCATAAAACCTAAACTTGTACAGTGTTCTGATTGCACATATGCAAATGGTTTGAGCATGGTCTTGAGTGCAGTGAAGACAGGCTAAACGTACTCAGTCTCTTGGTGCCAGCTCAAGACCATGTGTGGCTAGGTATGGTGTGGGCAGGATAGACACACTTGGCTTGAGGCTACCATTTATGTTTTGCCATGGTGTCAGTGGACTGGCACAGCCAGGGAAACCAGACCTGAGATCCTTCCTAGAAGATCCTAGTGTTGCACATAAGAAAGAACAATGGTATGGTCTGGCTGGGTTTTGATCTATTAAAAAATGCGAGGATGTGCTGCCCTAGGACTAGGGTCACATGGTTAGAAAAGGTCAGAAAGCAGTCACTGTTTTGACCTGCCATATGGACAACTATTTACAAAGCAGTGTAGATGCAAAAATAAATCAGAATGCATGCAGGAAGCTGAGGCAATTAGAAAAGTAACTACTATTTTTTCTATGACAGTTGCACACAACAGAAAACAAAAGTGATCTGATCACATTCTGCATTTTGAAGTCTTAAAATGGCTCCATAGTTAAATGTCTTTGAATAAACTGTTCCACAGCATCTACTCTGAAGGATTTCGGAGTATGATAAGCCTTAAATAAAATAAAGCTCTAGCCTGTGCTTTCTTACTCTTAAATCTCTTAATCTTTAATATAAATATCTTCCCCACTAAAACCACAGAAGTACAGCATCAGCAACTATCAGGGGGAATTCTAGTATCCAGCAAGCCAAACAGGTCATTCACTGGAGAGCAAGCCAGTGTACTGGACTATGACACTTGAACCGTGTTAACATTAGCAGAGCATTGCCAGAAGTGTGTCTGTATATTTTTGTTGGATGATACTACAAGTAGCAGTATGTAAAAAGCTGACAAGGGGAGAAAAGATGAAAGCAAAAAGCTGGGATAGAACTAATGATAATAAAACTCTTGGCAAGTCAAATTACTGAGAGTCTCATATCAAAAGCAACTTTGACAATAATGGGATTCCAGAGTCCATAAAATTAGTCATGATTCAAAGATAAAAACATCAACAATTTGCATAAAAGCTTTACTTTAAAGATTTAGCACTGTGTACCAAATGAAGAAAAAAAGCACCACCATAACAGTAACACTTTAATATAGGTATCCATTATCTAATGCTTATATAATGGAAGCCAAATGAGCTCATTATTATCAGTGTTATTATACTGAATACTAAATGAACTCATCATAGAAACACACTTGCTTTAAAAACTATTACCGCACCATCAGTGACAAGGGAAAAAAATTGCATACAAACTTCCTGAGATGACTAATTTGATTTCAGTGTTAACTTCTAATGCATTATTAATCAACAGTTCATTATACTTTTAGATAACACTTAGCTTATTTGTGGTTTATTTGTATACAATTCATTTCTGTAATCTTTTACTATATTGCACTTCATTCCTATGTAAACAATGCTGGTTTGGACTGATACAGATTTACAGTAAATGGCAGAATGATATGTTTGTGTATTAATTAAATTTGTTCCTTTTTGCAAAAACATGAGAGGTACAAAAAAGATGATGCAATCCAAAGTAAACAATAAGCTAAATGTATGAGAAAAGACTCTGAAAATTATAATTTTTTAAATGGACCACATAAATTTATTGCTAAAAGATGTAAGAATACTGTAGAATAGAATATATATATAAAATAATATATAAATGTGTGTGTATTGCAGATTAAAAACAGGTATCCATGTTTAAAAAATGTGAACTCAAAGAATGTGACAATTCATATGTACTATTCATATTTATATGTGACTATTTATATGTAGATGTTTTACTGTACCAAAATCATGTATATAAAACACACCATGTTACTTGGAGGCTGCAAGTGTTGTGATATTTTTTTTCTATCAACATTAAATGCAGTCTTTGCATGATGGAAAATTAATATTGTTTCAGTCTGGACTGGAGAAACCATGGCTGACATTATAAACAACATTTCAGAGTAACTTCAGAACTCTGACATAATTGATGAGCAACAAACCAGTGGAGAGTTAGGATTCCTGGAAGGCAGAAGTCTTCTTCTCTTCAGGATTGTTTTAGCACTTATTGAAATTACTGAAAAACTCCTTTTCCCCAGTGTTTTACAAAAAAAAAAAAAAATATATATTTTTTATTTTAGTTTTTTTTATATTTTCATTTACATTCACATTACAAATTCAACCATTAGTCTAAAAAAACCACACAGTTTTATCCTGAATTAAAAATTAAAAGTAAAAAGAAAAATGTTTTCAAGTATATAATTTCAAAATACTTAAGTCATACTTCTAAAATGAGAATTATAACAAAGATTTTGGAAACAAAATTGAACACTAGTTCTGCCTTAAATTTTCACTGAGATGTTGGGTAAGATACAATCTTTCTCTGATGATATCCTATTTACAGAGGAAGAACACTGATCTTTTCTGCTTCCTAGTAATACTGAGAGAGTGAGGAATATATAGGAAATCTTTAAAAACTTTGAAGCCGGCTGCCATAGGAAAAGCAAAGAAACAGTCTTGAGAAAATAATCTTCCTCTGTTATTAAATGGTATAGCGTCCTTAACTTACAGGTTGATTCACAGAATAACCATTCCCTTCATCTTTTATGGAAGACTTGAGCTGTTCTCAAAAGTAAATGAGCTGAAAAAGAATTCCTACGTGATATTACATATACAGATTTTGAAGAAATCTCTCTGGGAGTATTTTAAATGTCAATGTCATCTTTCTTTTTGTGCCTTGGTTCTCTGCTGTGAGAGGATTCTTCAAATCATACATTCTGTTTCTATAGGGTAGTTAAATAATATATGTATACAAATCCTCCCGTAAAATTTTATTCTTTGTGGTGACACAGGCATAATTTTCATATGCTACGCACATTGACAGAAATTCCAAAAGCTTAAACCAAATAACATTTGGTTTAATGGAAAATATGGAAAAAGTTCTGCTCAAGCCAACTTGAAAAACATTTTCAATATTTGAATATTTCTTTTAGTGTTTAATATTTTAAAATTTCTTTTAGTGTTTAATATTTTATTGTTTCTTTTGGTGATACAAACAAAAAAATTCAAAAGAATGCTCATCAACTTGAGATGAAATGTTTTATTTAGTTCTCTGCTTACTTTGTTTGCTTAACTTCTTTCCTGAGAGAAACTCTTCAACAAAATGTCTTTCTGAAAGGAAAAGTTTTTAAAAACTATAAAGAAAATATTTTGACAGCTTTGAAATGTGAACAACTTCAAACTGTCTAAAGCACAGAATTTTAGTGAGTTCAAATTCATCAAAAAATAAGAAAAATATTGCCCAGCTGTAAAGTCAAACAATTGAATCATCTAAAGTAGTGATTGTCCTATTTATACATTTCTAGTAAGTAAAATACCTATATATTTATTTTTCTGAAGAAACATCGAGGTTTTCTTTTCTCTTCCCACTCCAGGATCTTGATGCCAAAGTCCAATATGCACAATGATCTCAAAGCTTGAGACATTATTGCAGCACATTTTTGAAGTATTGCTCTGCCAATTACAAAAACTCCTCTACAACAGATTATATAACTATATACATATGCGTGTAGGGAACAGTTATGGCATACAATAGATTGAAACATAGGTGTCCTGCATCTTGATAATTTGTTAAATGATATCTATTTTGCACTCAAGTTGTATAGTTACAGGCACTAATTGAAAGGCTGCTAGTTGTCCATTAAGATGGCTCATTTATTCTTCTCTCCTAGTGGGCAAACAAACAAAAACTGGAAGTGATGTCCTGAGTTAAATAAAAAGCTCATAATCAGTGAAGTCATAGTTACATCCTACAATGCCTTGATTTAGGGCATAGATATCTGCACATGAAATGTGGCTGGAAACAGTCCAAGTTCAGTCCCTATCCTCTTACCATCCTTCTGGCCTCAACAACTCACAATCAGCTGGTTTGTTTGATGCATAAGAGACAGAAGGGAAGTTTTCCTGGGTGGCAGGAAATGTCCAACACTTGACCTTAGACTGGATTTCATCTGTCTTAACTTGTCAAAAGGTTGGGCACAGTCACTAAGCTAGCCAACTAGAGACAGAGATGAGCCCTTCCAGAGGGTGTTTAATCATATTTATCTTACATGACTTTATTAGGTGAAGATGAATTGCTATTTAAAGGGATCTGTATTTCTTCACTGACAACAAGGGTATCCTGAACAACTAAAGTTTTGATTCATGAAGTTGGGTAAGATAAATTCTATCTTTGATTTTGGAACTTAAATATAGTCTTTGAAGTATTTTTATTGAATTTATTGTCCTGAATATGAGTTTTTATACAGCCACGCAAACACATCTCACCATTCACATCCATAAAGCATCCTGGCTAAAGTCATTATAGGAACCTCCATTCCCTACATTTTGTCAGGATAGTCATTACGCAGATGTTGATATTTTTTTGTCATGTTTTATTTAGCAAACATTTTGCAAAAGCTTTTGGAAAAAACCTCAGAATGATAGTATCTGAACCCATATTCTTTTTTTGTATTACATTCAAACCCCTCAATCACAAATCAACAGCTGTTCAAAAACCTCACATTTTTGATGTTAATACAACCACCAGATGGCGACCTTACAATTGCATAAATAAAACACAAACTGAATGTGATTGTGTTTTCCTTGGTTATATTCAGTGGAGCTTTTTTGATTTTGTTTTTTTAAACAAAACAAAACCCTGGAATAGCATAAACTGTCTCCAGATATTTTAATTAGCTACAGGGTTTATTGGAGCAGTGAATTCCTTAAATTCTTCACTTTTCCTTTCCCCACTGTAATATACTGTAGTTCTATTCTTCTTATTAAATGTCTAATTACTGACACGGAAAACACTAGCACAGTGGTGACTCCCACAAAGTATGCAGTGATATATTTATCAATGAAATTATGGTCAGTATGTCATTACTTCCCATTTTTTATAGCAGCAAAGCATTTTTAAAGACTTTTCAGTTTGCATAGCCAGGCTCACAAATTGATCTGTCTGTCAAACTGATGCAGGTGCCAGACTGATGCAAGTGCCAGACATGTACTAAGAGCCTTATCCAAAGTCTGAAGCCTCAGCTGGGAGACTTTCCACCGCTTCCAGTAAGCTTTGGGCCAGCCCCCTTTTTTTCTCTTTCAGTCTCTGTCTGATATATACTTAGGAAAGATCTGATGTTGAGAACAATTTCCTGTAAAAACTATGTCCATAAAATACACTATTCTCCATCAATTTAAGATAGCAAACTCAGGTAGTTAAAAATAATTTTTGGAAGCAATATGACAATCTTTCAATGTTTGATAATGTTAATTTAAAAGAATAAAATGAGTAGAAGTTTACAGACCAGACAGACTAATTTTGATACTCAAAAAGATAGTAGAACAAATTACTAAACAATCAATTTATAAAAACATAGAGGAAAGCAAGATGTTGACAAATAGCCAACATGGATTTGTCAAGAACAAATCATGTTGAGCCATCCAAATTTCCTTTCCTGTCAGGGTCATTGACTTAGTAGATAAGACAGAAGGCAATGGATGTGGTATACTTGGATGCTGGAATGAAAAGTTCCACTTACCATTTCTGCAAGTAAATGTTGTGATGAAATTGCCACATGGGTACAAAACCAGTTACAAATCATACTCAGAGATTAATTAGCACTGGTTCACTGCCTGACTAGAAAGTCTATCCAGAATCCTGTTCTGGTCAGCACTTTCATCACTAGCTTGAATGATGAAATAAAGCATAAGTTCACATGAACTGCAGACACCCAAGTTGGAGCAGCTGACACACTACTGGAAAGAGGACTGGAATTCAAACTAATCTTGATAGATCAGAGAAATTATATAAAATCAAGAAAATGGAATTCAGTTAGATGAGAATAAAGTACTGCTCTTAGAAAAGTGAAAGCAGATGCACAGTTACAAGACAGGAAATAAGTATCTGGAAATGGGAAATAATTCTGGAAAGATAAACTCCTCATGTAACGTACTTAGAGAGACTCGCTCACTGTGTGCAATGGATCTGATGCATACAAATCATTCCTTTGCTTTATTTGACATTGATAAGGTCCTATGGAGTATTTAGACCAGTTTTGGGAATAACGTTTTCAGGTACAGACTATCTGGAGTCAGTCCTGAGGAAGATAATTAGGAGGGCAGGGTATTTATAAAATATGACTAGCAGAAAAGTTGAAAGAACTGATTTTTCAGGTTAGAGAAGACTTCAGAGACATAAGAGTTCTTCAGTATCAAACAAAATTTTTTAGAAAGACAACAGTACTCTATGCCACTAGATAGGGCAAGAAATAATGATCTTAGTTTACAGAAAGGTTTAGACATTAGATATTAAGAAAGGCTTTCTTACTATAAAGATAGTGAGCAAGGTTGTGAAATCTCTCTTCTTGGAGATATATGAAACCAAATTAAACAGATAAAGCTATCAGGGAGAAGCTATTCATTACAACCTTAGAAAAAAGCCATCAGTGGAGGTGCGTTTTTTTCAAACTTTTGAAAAAGCTTATGTTAAATAGAATTTCCAAGACTATTTTCACCAGAGGTAAAATCCTCAAAGAACCTCATCCATCACTCCCTTTCAAAATAGTTACCATTTCCTATTATTCTTAATGAGATTCAGTTAAGGTTCTGTGCTCTCTTTCAAAATTCTGATTGTTTCCAGAGAGAAAAGCCAGCAGACATCTTTCTTAAGAACAAATTGAAAACAATGGGGGGCAGATAACCATCTCAGAATAATCACCTAAAAGTTGGCAAGCTTTGAAAGTAGACAGTGCTGTATGGAATTTTTTGTAGTAGAATATTATTCATCAGCCCCTGTGGAAGAACCAGCTTCAGGAATGAAACTATGAAAGGAAAAATCCTTTCATCCTATATGATATGGAGTATAGGCTATACCAAAGAATCCAACAAGTTTTAATCAAGTGACATAGAAAATCCTTATACTTCTTTCCTTCTGAGGATAATTGAAGACAAAGGAACAATATATGTTAAGTCCAAGTAACTTGCGATTATTTTTCAAAATTCAGCCATGAAAGCTTACTTTGAAATTTTCAGAAAAAAACTGAAGAATGTATATTTTTTACAAAATAAAGTCATTTGATGTTTGTTTTGTATACAAAACAGATCATTCTTAACTTTGGAACTGCAAGCAGTACTTCCATAGCACATAGTAAGATAGTAGTACACAGAACAGAGAAAAAAATATTTTCTGATTGTATCTTCCAATGAAGCTAAGAAGAAAAAAAACAAACCAGAGGAAAATAATGGAAAATGTCAAGAATATGTAAAAATAGGAATGGTTTAGATAACCATTTTAAATTTTCATAGTGTGCCACACTGTAGGAGAGAGACTCCCACAGACTTGGAATTTTTAATTCATGGCACTTTCTTCAAGCTCATTTTGTGATCATAAAGACTGGAAATAAGAGACCCAGGCTGTGTAGGTCTTAACTGAAGCATTTACTCCATTATGAGGAATGTTTTATCAAACTGGCAAACCTGGCATAGAATGAAGATTACAGAATCAGCAATGCAGTGGAATATCTTTCAAATACCCTTACTGTCCTTCACTAGTATGGATAAATCTTGTTCATTCCCAAAAGAAGACACTTAAAGAGTATGCAGGGCTTTTATTTCCTCTCTGAACAGTCTATTTTTGCTATAATTTTTGTTATATACTTATCACTAAAGACAAAATAAACATAAATTTCCCAATCCCATAAAACTGTTGAGAATGGAAATCACAGAAGTAACTCTCTTTTTAACTTTGTGCATTGCCAGGGAGGGGTGTGGAGGGGGAGATATCAATGGAAGAATCCAAATGCTGTGGGCCCAAAGCTTCGTATTGCTTTGAAAATTATTTACACTGTGGGAATGTCCTGTTGCACATGTTTTCGTTTTGAAACATTCACCACTCATTACTTTTTCACAACTTATGTTATACTCACCTGGTAATTTTCAGTTATGACTAATAAGATAAGTGAAAAACTCAAAAGATTCTGTGCAATTTTGTAAGGAGCCACTGCTTGGTTTTTTAACTGCTTTACCATCTGCAGCACTGTCATGGAAAGAGACTGAGGGCTGCTGGCCCTTCCCAAATCAATGTTGGAATCTCTGGAGGAATTTGTGAATTTGAAGGTAAAATTTCTGTCTCTTAGAGAGGAAAATATCTAATCTCTAAACAGTTGAATGGGTTTCCCTCTATGCATTGATTAACACTAAATCTTTTTAGATTTATTTCAGCTTCACTGTTCCCCTGGCATTTGAGTTGATGGTCTAGATATATATAATTCAAATAGAATTCAATTGAGAACTTCAATATAAATAATATTCTCGCCATACAGCAAAGTGACTATCATATAGGTAATATTTTAACCAAACTAGAAAAGCTCTAACTCTGCAGTAACTCCCATTCTGTGCTGCTGTGTTAAAACCAGGGATGATACTAAGTCTTAGCATGCAGCTGGAGGGAAAGAAATCTTGAACTCTTGGTGAAATTTTACTATCTAGTTTGACCATTGCCACCACATACATTTGAACAAAACGAGAAGCAAAAAATACAAAATGAGTAATTTCAAGACAGGTTTAAACCTGTTTACTGGTTTTCTCTCTTGCAACTATAAAATTAAGTCGTTAATTCCAGTGGATTTGTCAATTGCCCAATTATGATTGGCATTTTATGAGGAAACAGAAATAGCTCATGTACTGTAACATAAAAAAACCCAAACAAAGTAAAGAGGACTAAGTAGTTTTCTTTGATAAATTCTTAGGCAACACTACCCTTTCATTTTGGTTACCTAGAACCATTTCAGTGTTGTGTGAAGCACTTCTCTTTCTAAAACAGCTGATTTTTTTCCACAGATTGCAGATAGAAAACTGGAATGTGTCTTGAAGAGAAGGGAGGCTTGGATTGACTTGCTCAGCACATATGTATTATCCAATACAGGTAGAAGGGCCAAAACATGGTAAGAGTTACCACATCAAAAATTTAAAGGAACAAGAATATATTTTACAAAGTCTAGAGCTTCTTTGTAGTTTGCTCCAAGTTTACTTCAGTTTTTCAAATTATGTTTACTGCCTTTAAATTTTTCAACTGTATTTTGAATACTGATGATTTTAATGTGGGTTATTTGGACAGCTTGAGAATCCTCTCATGAAACTGAGATATAACCCTCACTGAATTATATTTTCCAGCATAAAATCAATCAGATTTTTTTTTGTTTTGGGTGCAGAATGCAATGAGGGATGGATTGTTTTACTTCCGCTTACTGTTATTCCAGGAGCTTTCAAAGTTGTATGTGTAATATACTCGCCTTTTTGTTCAGAAAAAAGAAGGCACTGTGGGTGATTTGCATTCATCTACAAATATTTGTCTTTCACTTCTTTGTGTGATTAAAACTAACCGAAAGAGAGAATGGGAAAGAGACTTTTCCAAATTCCACCATCAATTTCTAGAAGAAGCCAAATATGGCATTTATCCTGGAGGATATCAGGAGGGCAATGAAATAAGGAGATCAAGCCTGGCATAGGTCGCCACAGGACTATGACTAGATTTCTGTTTATGCATTTAAACACAGGTTAGGATGGTTACTGCTGCAGTACAGGTTGATTTGTTGTGCAGAGAACATTAAAGAATATTCAATCACTGTTTGATTAGAAAAGCTGAGGTGAAAAAATTGATGTGCTGTTAAACAAAAATGGGAATTGCCATGGATATACGCAATGAATTTTAACAATTCCTGGCACTCAACAAATGCTGCCTGAGCATCTAGTAATTTTTTTTATGGCACAGTATTAAAAATATGATGGCTATAATGAAGAATAACATTTCAAGCTTAGATAGGAAATGCATTTTGTATTTTGATATACATATATATAAAATGGTCCTCATAACATTAACATTGGTATAGGTCTTAGATCCACAAAGTGTAAAGTATAGGTCTATCTTTATTAATAAAGTATATACAAAAATGTTGAACATTCTTTAGTCCTAACTTTAATCCTCAGTTCTGAGTCAATTCATCTGATGATACAGGGTGGCTTGGAAATAAAGAAAATTGGCAGGTATATTTTGTTGTAGTAATTTTTTTATAACAAAATAAGTTGTAAAACTTAAATGACCCTATTCCAAAATAAGAATAACATTTTTAATAGTGGCAAAAAATATTCAGTCAAAAACAAATTTGGTCAAAGATGTTTTGGTTGTGTATACTACAATAATGTACTTATAACACAGAAAAATGAAATACAGGCACTTGGTGACTAGGATGAAATTATATTAAGTTGTTTTTGGGCTCAGCATCTTGTACCAGCAAACTCAGATAACTTGCACACAACACTTCTGAGAAAGTAGGATAGAGTGCTTGGCGCAATATTGTTTTGCACCAAGGAGGTGCTAGTTCTTTGCTATCTCAATAAGACAGGCGCAGACATTCAAGGCTGGTTTATCTGGTTTATTGTGTAAAAGATAGAAATTATAGCAATCCTATAGTGATAGCAATCTTACATCCCTTCTAATGCTGGGAACCCCGGTTGTTACACCATAGGACGAGCCTCTCTTCATTGATTTCAGTACTCTGCAAAATCCTCTCCATGGTGAAACTCGGTGGCCTCACTCTTGTTCATAACTTTGTAGTATCCTTCCAAGTGAACAAAGTTATCAATCTTTTACCTGTACAATACTAAAATTTCTTGATGGTACACCAAGATTTCCTGAAAGTGTTACAGTCTTACACATCTCCACAGGAACGAGCTCTTACAAGCAGTGCATACAGGTGATATTGTTAAAGACAGCCACCTACTAATGTATGCCCTCAGGTTATTTATCAGTCACTCATGCTAACACAGGAGTCTCTGCAAGAAAGGCTTATGGTTAAACTCTGCCTAGATTATGCCTGAAATGCTGTCTCTTTGCTACAAGGTCTTCTGCAGAGGCCTACTACATTCTACCCCCTGATTTCAAGCAGATTACTATGCAGGTTATATGCAGGCCAGTTTATGATTCATATTGCTAAGTTGTCTAATACATAATACTGTAATATACAAGGCTATGATTATCATGCTGGGTTACATCATTTCCAATAGTAAAACTACAATAAGGTGTTCTGAATTGACCATTACAGTCTATCCCTAATCTCCCCTTATCCCTTTGAATCATTGTATGATCAAAATGGTTTTGAAAAATGCAGTCACTTATGAAAGCGTAGATGTATAGTGTCCCTGCCCAATACCCATGCGCATAGCAGCAGACATTGCTCCAGACATTTTCATATTTTCTGTCAATATAAATAATCCAAATTTTGAAGCTTTGTCTGTGTATAATTGCACAGAGAGACCATATGCTGCAGAGCACTCAAGGCCCCTTTTGACTCCAGAGGTCAGACAAAGGGATATTTCCTATTCTCATCCTCAGACCCTTCAGTCCATTCTTCATTAGAAGAATTCCAAGTATCTCCAGCTGTATTGGGTTTACGTGGCAACGTTTTGGTAGCAGGGGGGCCGGGGTGGCACACACCAGTGTCTACCCCCATGTTGGTCCAGCTGGCTCCAAAAAAGACCCATCGCTGATCAAGCTGGGTCCATCAGTGATGCTGGTGGTGCTTCTGTGATAACATATTTAAGAAGGGGTAAAAAATGCTGTGCAGAAGTTGTGAGAGAGAGAAGTGGGAGCAATAGAGAAATAAACACCAAGGTCAGTGAAGAATGAGGGGAAGGAGATGCTTCAGGCACTGAAGCAGATATTTCCCTGCAGCCTGTGGAGAAGACCATAGTGAAGCAGGTTGTGCCCCTGCAGCCCATGGAGAGCAGATACCCACACTGCAGGCCATGGAAGACCCCACACTGGAGCAGGTTGATATGCCCTGAAGGAAGCTGCAGCCCATGGCAAGCCCACACTGGAGCTGTCTTCTGGCAGGAACTGCAACCTACAGAGAGAAGCCCACACAGGATTATGTTTCTGGCAGAAACTGCAGAAGGACTATAGCCTGTGGAGAGGACTCATGCAGGAGCAGTTTATGAAGGAACTGGAGCAAGGGAAAAGTTTAAGGAGGAAGGTGTGGCAGATACAAACTGTTATGAATTGACCATAATCCCTCATTCTCCACCCACCCTGTGCTGTTTAGGGTGGAAGGAGGTAGAAGACTTGGGAATGAAGGAATGAAGTTGAGCCTGGGAAGAGGGGTGGGGTGCAGGAAAGGTAATTTTAATTTTTTGTTTTTCTTTCTCACCATCTTACTTTGGTTTTAATTGCCAGTAAATTAAAGTAATTTGCCCCAAGTCAAGTCTGTTTTGCTTGTGATGCTAACTGGTAAGTGATCTCCCTGTCTTCACCTTGATGCACAAGCTTTTCTCTCTTATTTTCTCCCCCTGTACTGTTGAGGAGAGGGCGTGAAAGAGCAGATTGGTTGGTGTCTGACAACAAGCCAAGGTCAAGTCACACCATCCCAATAACTGTCGAGGAGTACAGTCTCCCAAACCCAGGGTTGCAGACCTCCTGGATAGTACCTCTTCTCCCCACCCTTGCCATGTGATTTGGACCTTCCCCTCCAGCACCTTTATATCTTTGTATACTTTTGCATTTGGTGTTCACATCTGTCCTTTTGGTCTCTCTCTAAGATGTCCCACAACCTCTGGACACAGTTAACAACAACATACACTTTGGAAATCCTCCTGCATTCTACCTCTTCCTATCCCCTGCTTTTAGGTGTTAGTGTGGGTCAAACATGATGGTAATTCCTTCTCTTGTTCCCAACTCACTGGTGAGGTCACCTGGGCTAATCTCTGTGCTACTGATCCCCAAACTTGTGTGTGAGGGAGGCTAGACACCTTTTCCAGCTTTTTTCCACCATCCCTCTTCCACAGTGGTAGTTCTTACTGAGATGCTTCCAACTGTGCCAAATATTTCTTGATTTTTTATGAGTTTTAGAACGCTTAGGAAATTTTGGCAGCCTAGAAGAGGCATAATTTTGTGTCAAAGCTGAGAATGGGTGTGATATGTCACATAATCCACACATCAGTTTTAGGCAAAATAAGAACAAGCAGAGAAGTAATTTAGAAGGTAACAAAATGATAATTTGAAGATGCTGCATAACAAGCTCACAAGCATTTGTTTTAATTGTTTGATTAGTTAAAAGGTATGATTATACAAAGACTTGACTTTACTTGTAACCAGTTTTGAGGGGTTCTTGGCACATAGCATAAAAATAGTATCCAATGAAGTTAAAGTGCAGGTAAGGCATAGTAAATCTGTCTGATGGATCTCAAAGAGGTGATAAAAGGGGAAAGGAAGGTTTCCAGGAAGGTTTGAAGGTGCTCACCAATCCCTCAGTACTCTTTCAAATTTCCATCAGTGATCTGGAGGTAAGTAGTAAATCACTGATGGAAAAAATGATGGATAGCAAAAATATTGCTGCAGGACAAAATGCAGATTAAGAAAGATTTCAGAGACTGTGTTTATTTAGGCTGCAAAATAGGGATTATCCTAGATTTAATCTGGACAAACCAAATATTTTTGGTATCATGGCTAAACTGAAAATGAATACTCTCTGTAGGTCAAAGTAAAAACTGAATTATTTAGGTTTGGGTTAATATACATATTATGAGATACTATTACTTTTTAATGTTGCAAATATTGAATTCATTTTCAAGATAAGTATTTATTATAAGTGTTACTATAATGTTCTGTTAGTAAGAAAAAATAATAATTACTAAATATTGATAGAATCATTCATGGTTAAACTATGTTAAGAAAGAGGTTTTTCCACATTTTTTTTAGCAGAATAATATTTTGTATGAAAATGTAATGCCCTCTCTAAGGCCAACCTTATTAAATAAAATCTACTGTGCATAAATTATATTTAAAAATAATTATAAAATCAGCTAACTACAGATCACTACAGCTTTGTACATGACCTATGGTGGAATATCTTACACTTCTTTAATATTCCTCACATTCTCAGAACATGAATTAATGCATCTGAGCCTTGTACTAGCTTTTTGCTTTTTCTAAAAGTATTGAAATTCTTTAAGGAATAGTTGGGAAGTAGCTCTACTGTTATAAGAGATACAGGTAAATGATCAAAGTATTTTATTTAAATAAGATAGATGGGATAAATTAAAAAGCCATGTTGCAACTTTTTGCAGAAGCAAAAATAATACATTTTAAGGGGTAGCATTTTCCCATGAGTCAAAACATTCTGCATCTTGAATAAAGAGGAATAAAAATTTGGTGTCCAAATTCCAGTATTTCACAATGTAAGAGTTTTGTATGTCCTCTTTCAAATATTGAAACCGCTTGCTTTACTGTATGAGTAAAGCTCTATGCATGTAAATGAAGGGCAGTGAATATTTGATCCTTCTCAATACAACTGAACAAGAAAAAGAGAAAAAGAAATAAAAGGAAAAGTACTCTCAAGACAGTGAAAATAAGGTTTGCTGCCTCAGAAAATAACTTTCATTATACTAAATTGTACTCGAGATTTTACGTATAGTATCATGAATACTAAAGTGGAATGGAAAAGAACATCAAGAATTAAACCCAAAGTGTTTATTTTATCATGAACATTTTCTTTTAGCCCAAATATATTCTGAAGTGTGTTGTGCTCTCTTAATTAGCTAAGGTTTCCAGCATTTTTTAAAAACAGGTTATGAGGGTAATCTTATGAAAATTATGATATAAGGTTAAACTCTGATTTTGCTTAAGCTGTATATTTTTCTGTATTTCATATAAAACAAAATATTGTTACTTATTATTTACCTTTTCATGATTTAGTGGTAAGAAAAGAACTCTATTTATGGATTAAGGTGTAATTCTGTGTAAGGAACATCAGAAAGTGCAGCCTTCGAATTTTAAGTTGGATATTATCGTCCTTTTTTCAATGTCTTCAAAATATCTGTACAATGTTCCTTTATGATTGAACTTGAGAATGATTTGCATAATTTTATGGAAAATTTGTAATAGGTCATATATCTCAGAATAGGTGGAAACCTGAGACAGTTTCAAAATGAGGAAATATCACAAATCTAATGTCTGGATTCTCCTGGCTCTGCTGCTTAGTAGTGATTTCACATAGTCCATACTTTACAGTAAAGATTTTCTGTTAAAAAATTTGTCAACTAATTTGATTATACTGGTTTTGCTCAAATTAAATGGAGTCCATAGTCCAGGGAAAATCCACTGAAATAATTTAAACTTTTCAATGAATAAGGAATTATTTTGCATAAATGAATATTTATTGAGATTAAAGAATGGACTTTAGCATGAATAAAGAAATGTTCCACTTACTAAACCGTAAACTGAATTTCATACTTATGAAAGGTACTAGGAGTCTGCCCTGTGTAACACTACCCATTGTAGATGGGTGATGAGGGTATGAAATAGTCTTAATTTGTTGTCCACATAAACCCCTTGTCAGTCTCATTACCAGATAATGGACATGAACTGAAAGTCTGTCACTGTGAACATGAGAGGATATTTCTCTGTCACAATTCTTCCTACAGTTAAGTTGTTGGTTCAGATTATGTGCCAATTTTTACCCTATGGTTGTTACTTTTCCACCTACTAAAACCAAACTACCCACTCTTAGAAGGAAATAAAACTCTTCAGACCCACAGGGATTGCAATATGTTCTACCTATAAAATAATTCCATCAATAGCTAACTTTTGAAATAAACGTAAATTGCTGTTCCCAGTTAAAATAAAATGTCCTTATAACATGCAACATTCTATTGAAGGATGTCTAAATTTGTTCTATACTCTGTTCTGAAATGTCATTAATCACAATTTCCAGTATTCAAACAAGTTAGTCTATTACCAATAGCCCCCCACTCAATCTGTTACTCATGAAATTAGAATTGTAGCAGAAGTATTACCCATGAAATACTGAGTTTTCAGTATTGCATATAAATTGAGAAATCTCCAAGTTCTTTGATACTCATTTAACACCTAATCCATTATGAAAGTGAGAGGTGATAATCTCCCAGCTTCTCATGGGCACAGTGAAGTACACCAGATGGGCTCGTTTTCATCAAGTAAAGAAGAGCTTACCCAAGAATACTGTTCATTAACTAATTCTGTGAAGTCTATTTCCAAATTTCAGTATTATAAACCTGGCATTTGGAAGTAACTTCTTTACAATAACAGTCAAATTTATTTTTTTCTTCTCATACTTAAATTTATATTATTCTTATCCAAACTTGAAGAACAGTGAATAGTAAATAGGATGCTGCATAATCATGATCTCTTGTTAATGTAACAGTCATTGGGGCTTTTTTTTTCATAATTTCCAATATAACTAATCTTTGTTGTCAATAGTCACGCTACCTGAATAAACAGCAAAATTATATCATTCGATGTCATGAAAATGAGGGTTTTTTCTGCATACAGGCAAGTGGAAGATCTATCCTTTCAGCTTAATTTATAAACTAATAAATAAAGTATCAAGGGGCTGTCTCCTGAAAAAAAAATTTTTTTCAATCTGAAATATATCAATAGGCTGTAAAGGTAGAATAGCTTGTAATAAGTGCATTCCTGGTCAAATCAGTGAAAATGACTGAGATAGTGCTTGAAAGCCATATACAATTAAGAGGTGCAAAACTCAAGGTATCCATGACAGTACTAAATCTAACAAATGAGATTAGTAGAATTCAGTAGAGAGATCAGCAGAATTTCTTGAATAGCTTTGTTTAATTTTTTGTCTCAGCAGTTTCCTGTATAACAATTTTATTATACAGTACTTTTCTAGTATAGTGACTTATGTGTGATAAAGCAACCAACTTCCATAGTTACAGAATTATACAAAAGAACAAATTTTTAATACATTCTATAAACAAACACACCCATGAGAGTGACACATAGGTCATTGACTTATGAAGAGTTGGTCTGCAGATCTGAATCATTCTATGCCAGTGATCAGGAGAAGAGGAACTTGTACCAGGCCAGACATCAGAAAGAATTATTTTGGTTTAAATTCCTGGAATTTTCAGGGTACAGCTGAGAAAGCATTTGTGAATTGAAGCAGTCAAATGAGTGTGTCTAACAAGTATTTAATCTTCAATAAAATGCAGGACTTTTTATGAGCAGAACAGACTGGGAATCTGTTAGTACTAAAATTGTTATGCTTGAGTTTTTACTGTTACTGTAGCATTATGAAGATGGTTAACACAATGAGAATAAGACTAGATGCTTTGCTGTTTTGCCTGTTTTCATGAGGGATCCAGAGAAGGATTTAGTAGAAGCTTCTTCCAGCTTTTTTCGTCAGTATTGTCATGGAGTTGATAAAAACTACTGACAATTATTTCTGTTACACTTATTTTATTTCTTTATCTATTTGCAAAGTTTAAGATCTCTAAAGAATAAGAGTAAATGTTTTTGGTCTATGTGTTCATTTTTACTACTTAAATTTTTGACAAATGTTTACAAAGAAAAAGTACTCAAATTCTTTCTGTGCAAGGGCATTAAGGGTCCAAATAACCTGCTCTCCTGAACACTCTAGACAGTTCACTGTGTCACCACCCAATCAGTGCTTATTCCTTTCAAGTATCTATCTATATGTACTCTTACATTACAACTGCAGTTTCCTACCAGAGAAATACAAAATATTCCAGTTTACAGATAATGGTCTATCTTGGTTGCCTGGCAAAAAGAAAGAAATTAGTTAATCTAAAAACCAATTCTGTTAAAATGTCTCAGAAAAACATCCAACTTCTGTGTTCTAAATTATCTCCTTGAGAAGGATATCCACTGACTACAGAAAGAGTTTAGTGAAATTAGTCTCCATAGAATAATGTTAATTTTAAGAAAACCCTGCTCCTTCTGAAGGTGATGGAGTTCTTGAGAACATATGTATTTGTATATTCTTACACTATATTTGTCTTTTTATACACCTATAAATCTTTGATACATCAGCTTCTAAGAGGGCAGACACTCTTGTTTTCAGTTTTATGTTGAACAAAATGTCAGTGGATGACAATCCAAATTTTACTGGTGCCATGCTCTAATTGAGCAGTACTGTTTATTGCTGAAATTCCAAAAGCCTTTGTAGTGGGCACTTTATCATTTTGACATTCTTCTTCCAACACACGGGGAGCATCAGTGGCATGTCTAAACCTATTTTTCACTGTAAGCCACTAAACTACTAATCACTAAAACTTGACCCAAATATTTAATATCCAATAAGAACTAATGAACCAGGTCCGTCATACA
Organism: Strix aluco; assembly: GCF_031877795.1. Taxonomy (NCBI): domain Eukaryota; kingdom Metazoa; phylum Chordata; class Aves; order Strigiformes; family Strigidae; genus Strix; species Strix aluco. The sequence continues at coordinate 100,127,959 of NC_133934.1, read as the reverse complement.
TTTCCTACCTCGCTCATTGGGATAGGCATTTTAGCAGTTGCAAAGTTCACATAAAACCTTTGCTCTTTTATTCTCATAGATATAATTTATGGGATCGGTACTTCTATTTGTTTAGTGCTAGATGGAAGCTCTCATTCTTTCCAAATCTCCTGAGTGTATTTGGCTATACAGTTCTTACATGCATCTTCCCAGATCATTGCATCTTCAATGTAAACTTAGTATCATCTGTCCCATACAAACAGCAATGTTTTCCTGTGAAAGTACTTAGGTAAGACTTTTTCCAAAGCGAAAGCTATGTGTATATCTGCATATGTACATATGTCTATGTACAGATATGTATTCTGCTCAAAATGGGCATCTGCTGGAACTCTGCTAAAATACCTTGTTTATAAATAACATGGCTCTGAAAATCTCTTCTGTTCTGGATGAAGTGAAAAGGTATGTAAGGAAAATAAATTAATAAATATCTAATCTAAGAATGCCTGTAAAATTGTCAGGGATCATGGCTATAAGCCAGATAAACTGGGATAAAAACACACAAACCAAGGAAAGCTCAGCCTGGTTGGAACTACTGGACATTGATGAAAGCAACGTAATACTGTCTGAAACAAGTTACTACAGTCTTATTTAAAATAACAGGAGACAAGTTCAGCTAACTCTATTGGCATGGTGTATAGAATGTTTCTCTGAAATCTAGCTGTAGCAATTGGAAAAACAGAGCTATTATAACAATGTGAAAATAGTCTGTCAGTTTAATTGAACTTCAAACATGAGAAATGTATACATCACATAATCACTGTGTACATAAACTTGCAAATGAGCAAGTGCAAACAAAGCAGCTGAAACCTCAATAAAAAGCACTCACATAGACTCATGATTAAAAAAGCCCATCTATCTGCACCTTAGAACTTTAATAGTTAATCATTACTCGGTTCCACTCTGCCTGCCATAGGTATATTGTGTACCTAGAATTAAAGTGTTTATAAATTACCTTAGAAATCATCTAATACAGCTTCAAAATTCATTAAGTTTTAAAAGTTGCCTTAAACTGTGTTTTAACACAATAACTGTAGGCCATAAAAATATCCCCTTGGGAGTATAACCAAGAAAAGGGTTCTAATCTTTTCCCTCCTCTCATAACCTAGAAGTGTCCCATTGTTAATTCTCCTGCATGCTTTTAAGACTAGATATACATTAGCAAACAGTATGATGCAATAGCAGTGGAATGGTAGATCAAAACGGTTGGAAGACTCAGCACACAATATATTTGGTATGAAAAGATTATTTTAGACTATCTTACAGTATCATGGGCTAAATAAACATTACCAAGTTGATAATGTGTGCTTCTGAAACACATCTTCTGGTTTAGTTCCAGAAACCAAATTGGACTAAGGAAGCCTAATTTCTGTGACATGAAACTGCTCTGTAATGAGAACTAAAGCGGGGATATATCACAAGAATTCCTACAAGGAGGTGATGAAAGTGCACCTCAAGATTCAGTGAACTCTGTGATTCTCTTTTAGCCTCAGGTGAGAAGAGCAGCCTTTGTTGCATGAACTGTAGAATGGTTGGGCTCTTGATTGATGTCCAAACTGTCACGATTGCAGTTTGTTGCTGTGATCATTCTGCTTTGCAGACAGAAAATTACATTGTCATAAACATTCCTGGGCTACTACTTGACCAGTTTTATGTGTCTACACAAAATGAAGCTCTGAAAGCACCAGAGAAAACATGGCATTTGTAGGGAATCATTTTAACAGCTCATTTTAAATAAGGAGTAATTGTTCATGCAACATCTTCAAGGAAACTACTTTAGGACCCACTCAATTTTATTGCACAGAGGAGATGCTTTAGGCTTATGTAGACCTATAGAATGGAAAGTTTCCACATTCTACTGAAAAGATGTCATTAACATATTGATGGGTTGTCAAGGTCCTTTCAGATCTCTCAAATTTACAGGACAACGTACCCTGTGATTTAAACTTTATTTCACGAGCTCTTTAAGAAATATAATAAACAAACATAACAGACAGGTGCTCAGTTCCTTTTTTTGCCCAGACTAATTTAAGTTAATTCACTTATTCACCATTCAAGTCGTAAGATTTTATAACTTATAACCCATAACTCTTAATATTGTGCACCTATGAGCAAAAGAAAAAAATTGGTTACATAGCTGACAGTGAGAGTTCTCATTCTTCCTCCTCTGTCACTGTGTGGGCATCCCCTGTATCACACCAGGAAGCATGAAAGCCTCAGCAGTCCAGCTGTTGTTGGATCCACTTCAAAATCTTTTTTGGGTAAACTGATGTTTTAGACACTCCAGCTTCGAGGTTTGCTCTATACCATTTTCATAAGTTAGTGGATTCTGAGGAAACTGCCAGACAAAAGATAATGGTTGCCAGAAACATCAATTTGCAGGTGATCATGGCTGCGTAATGGCCCTTCAGCTCTTCCTGGACACCTGTTCTGCTGATGCAGTGCTCTTATTTTGATGGAGTGGCACTACTCCCAGTATACATCAGGCCTTAGCATGAGCTGGGTTAGCCAAAATCTAAGGAGGACTTAAGTGAACAGTCACGTGGGTGAAATAAAGTAATTGAAGAAATACTTTAAGAGATGTAAAACTATTCTTTTAACCTTTTAACTATACATGAAATGTTTCAAGGTGAAAAAAATATAAGTTACCAAGCGGCACAGATATCAGTTCTCCTTATACCTATCAGTAAGACATAAATTTCCTTTCGCAGTAGTGTAGCAGCAATTAAAGAGTCTAAGTATTTTTATGCCCGTTGTTCTGCATAATTCTCTGTCCATTTTGTAGCAGTATTGCAATTATGGCACTTCTACTAGAAATCAAAGATGCCAGTGAACAACTGTGATACTGCCTAACTGCATAATATAGCAGGCAGACAGCTATGATCTCAACAACTAGCCTGGTATAAACCAGATAGGTTCTTTAAAATAGACCTTTCTATCCTTTCACAATTTAAATAACTCTGTCAGCTTTCAGGTACCTTGATAGCAGAAGAAACTATATTAGCTGGAGTCAATCTAAAGAAGAGCAAGGCAAAAAGATTTTTGGGAGGAAAAATTGGTTTCTGAAAAAAAATTTAAATTTTTTTATACAATTCCTTTACTTGTTTTTTTCTTTCATCTACATGATTTAACTAATCTAATTTATAACTTGTCATCTCAAACAGCAGTATTAACACAACTGACAGTATAGTCAATTACTGTAGGAGGGGAGAGGCAAGCAGATAGGAAACAGAGAGACTAGAAACCTCTTAAACTAGCTTTGCAGTATAGAATTGTACCCATGACGTAAATCCATCAAACTGAGCAAAACAAAACTGAAGACTCATGAATGAGTCGAGTGAATTCCTAACAGCTAAAATGAAATTTAGTATATGCTGATCCAACAAAACTATTGTGAAGGTCCCAGTCAAGTGATTCTAGAATAATCTACAGAAAAGGCTGAGTCCTACCAAGACTCTGCATAGCCCTGGAGCAGAAGCTGGAAGATAAACTTATTGATACCACTTATCTACAAATGAGTGGAACATAGTTGGGTTCTGGTATAAGGCAACTGGTGTTGCCATCAGGGAGAACTTGCAGCTGAAGCCTTAGAGACAAAGCTGTAGCTTGAGGAGACATAACTGAATGCACAGAGGTGGAAGGAACCCATGGTGTAGGACCTGGGTATTGAGCCTTAGTTTAGATGATAGAAGTGTGCTAAGAGAAGGTGAGGAAGGTGTGGAGGAGTTTCAGTAAGGTTGTGGCTTTGTTAAGGTTATGGGTTTGATGTCATAGTAGGTGGGAAAATGACGGAGGTTGTAAAGTAATAGAGCCATCAACATGTTTATCAATATAGGTGGAGGAGATGTTTCTGCCTCTATTATTGCTAGTGTCATCAGTGGTGCTTAAATGAATGACACTGGGGCTCACATGGTGTTTGCAGGGAATAAGTCTGAATTAAGGAGGATAAAATTGCTCTCACCACCTGTCCTTTCTTTACAACAGACTCTCTTCTTAGAACTTTTAATAATATCTTTCTACATATTATATTTTATGAAAATTTTAAAAACTTCTATAATTTAGAATCTAACCCTGTATTTAATATGCATCATTCAATTTTCTGTTATGAACTGATACTGTTCTTTGCTTCCATTTTATTATTACTGCCTTAATTTTACTCTTCTCTTTCTGTAACACATATCTGGGCTATAGCAGTGAAAATTAAACTTCCAAAAGAAAGTTATATTTTGCCTATTCTGAGACCTGTTTTCAGAAGGCTATTAGGAAAGTTGTGCTCATGGGAAAATACACTTCTATTATTGTGTAACTGACCCCTTTAAAAATTCATAGATTATTCTACAAGTTTTTACATATGCAGTAGAAGTTAGAGACCATACGGCTTCAGACAGAAAAAAAGTAAGTAGATTGTAGATTTTTTTTTAAATCTCTCAGTTCCCAAGCGGCTTTTTAAAATGTATCTGCTAAATCTTAAAGGATTTTTCTTTAGGAAATTAGAGCAGTCCTGCATTTAATTTTAAATACCATTATTTCAAATAAGTCCCAAGAAAGGTAGGGTTGCAAAGAATGAATAGAACAAAATCTTCCTTTCCGTTTTCTTAGAACAATATTACGTTTGCAATAAAATCATAAAAGCTGAAAAAAAATGCAAACCATATGAAATCCATTTTTATACTATGCCTCTGGGCTGTCACTGTCTTTCAAATTGTAGAGGACCAGTCCAAGAGAAAATCAAGGCTACTGAACCAGAATATCTAATCTGTCAAACATCTTTAGTTAATTTGTGAATGAGAAGACTGTTATGGGGGAAAAAAATTAAAATCCTATTACTTACAATTAATTTACATCTTGTACAAGAATATAAATGTTTAAATGTATCTCAAATATAGAGTAAGAATTAAGAATGAAGCACATTTTAAGGTAAATTTGTGAGTGAGTGTTTTCTACCTTTTATTCTTGTGTACTTTGTGTTAATCTAAAGGCTATACAATAGAATTATTGCAGCTTATGAAAAATAATTTTCTAATATTTTTCATTACAGAGCCATTTCCAAATAACTCCTGGCAAAGTTATTTTCTGCCCCTGTGTGTTCACCTCTATCAAGGTAATCACAATCACATATCATGGTATCTTTTGCTAGTTTCCAAATTTGTTTTCTGATATCTGAGAATTGGAACTCTCTCCTGCATATTTTATTTACATCACTAATTTTAATGAAAAAACTGCCCATTGTTGGTTATTCAGGCAGGTAATGATGAGGTGGTAGAGAGAAGACTTAAATCACTCAAAAAGGACTTCAAGGCACTGGGGTGGCTAATTGAAGGCTAGGGAGCTCAGGTGGTGTTTTCATCAATCCCTCAAGTGGAAGGGAAAACCACTGAAAGAGGGTGGAAAACATATCTGATTAACATGTGGCTCAGAGACTGGTGCCACCGTCGGAATTTTGGGTTCTTTGATCATGGCGAGGTTTATAAGGCACCTGGTCTGCTGGCGACAAATGAGACAGGTGGGATACAGCTGTCCCAGAGGGGAAAAAGGATTCTGGGCAGGAGTTAGCAGGGCTTATTGACAGGGCTTTAAACTAGATATGAGGGGGGATGGGGAGATAACTGGGCCTGTTAGGAACAAGCTCAAGGGAAGCATGCCAAAGCTTGAAGGTGGTGGACTGGTGAGGGCTCTCCCTCTGCCACTTCATCTGGGAGAAGGGAAAGATGTTTAGGAACTGTGGAAGCACCTGAGAAGGGTCTGGTAGGGAATGGGGCCCACACTCACAAAAAGGTGTTGGATTCATTAGCTCACCTCAAGCGCATCTATACCAATGCACACAGTATGAGTAACAAACAGGGGGAGCTTGAAGCCATGATGCAGCACGAGAACTATGACATAGTAGCTATCACAGAAACGTGGTGGGATGCTACAAGCTCTTCAGGAGGGATAGACAGGGAAGTAGAGGTGGTGGAGTGGCCCTGTATGTAAGAGAATGCTATGAGAGCTCAGAAATCAAGTATAGTGATAACGGGGTTGAGAGTGTTTGGATTAGGTTAAGGGCCAATAAAGTGGATCTTGCTGTGGGAGTCTGCTATAGACCTCCCAACCAAAGCAGTGAGGTGGATGAAGCTTTCTATAAACAGTTGGGAGAAATCTCACGGTCACTTGCCATTGTTCTTGTGGGGGACTTTAACCTCCTGGGTATCTGCTGGGATCACAGCACAGCAGAGAGGGAACAATCCAGGAGGTTCCTGGAATGTGTGGAGGATAACTTCCTCACACAGCTGGTGAGTGAGCCAACCAGGGAAGGTGCCCTCCTGGACCTGCTTCTTGTGAACAGAGAAGAGCTTGTGGGGGAAGTAAAGGTTGGAGGCTGTCTAGGGTGCAGTGATCATGAGATGATTGAGTTTTTGATCCTTGGAGAAACAAAGAGAGGGGTTAGTAAAACTGCCACCTTAGACTTCCGGAGGGCAAACTTTGAACTGTTCAAAAGACTGATTAACAAAATCCCTTGGGAGGCTGCGCTGGACATACTTCAAGAGAGAAGTCTTAAAGGCACAGGAGCAGGATGTTCCCGTGTGCTGAAAAACAAGCAGGCGGGGAAGCAGACCTGCCTGGCTAAACAGGGACCTTTGGCTGGATCTCAAGAACAAAAGGAGAATCTATTGCCTTTGGAAGAGGGGCCAGGTCCCTCATGAAGACTATAAAGATATAATGAAGTTATGCAGGGAGAACATTAGGAGAGCCAAAGCACAGCTAGAGCTCAAATTGTCTACAGCGGTTAAGGATGATAAAAAATGTTTCTATAAATTCGTTAACAGCAAAAGGAGGATTAGGGAAAATCTCCCTCCTTTACTGGATGTAGAGGGAAACATGGTAACTAAAGATGAGGAAAAGGCTGAGGTGCTCAATGCCTACTTTACCTCAGTCTTTAGCAGTGGAACTGGCTGTTCCCTGGACACCCAGCCTCATGAGCTGGGAGATGGGGAGGGGAAGCAGATTGAGGTCAGCCCAGTTGAAGAGGAGGTGGTCAGAGACCTGCTACAGCACTTGGATGCACACAAGTCTGTGGGATCGGATGGGTTACACCCAGGGGTGATGAAAGAGTTGGCAGATGTGCTCGCCAAGCCACTTTCCATGATTTACCTGAAATCATGGCTAACTCGGGAGGTCCCATTGGACTGGAGGGTGGCAAATGTGACACCCATCTACAAGAAAGGATGATCCAGGAAACTGTAAACCTGTCGGTCTGACCTTGGTGCCATGGAAGATCATGGAACAGGTCATCCCGAGTGCCATTAAAAGTCATATAATGGACAACCAGGGGATCAGGCCTAGTCAGCATGGGTTTATGAAAGGCAGGTCCTGCTTGACAAACCTGATCTCCTTCTAAGACAGGGCAACCTGCTTATTGGATGAGGGAAAGGTTGTGGATGTTGTCTACCTTGACTTCAGTAAGGCCTTTGACACCATTTCCCACAGAATTCTCCTGGCAAAACCGGCTGCTCGCAGCTTGGATGGGCACATGCTTTGCTGGGTAAAAAACTGGCTGGATGGCCGGGCCCAAAGAGTTGTGGTGAATGGAGTTAAATCCAGTTGGTGGCCAGTCATGAGTGGTGTCCCCCAGGGCTCAGTTTTGGGGCCACTCCTGTTTAACATCTTTATTGATGATCTAGACGAGGGGATCGCGTGCACCCTCAGTAAGTTTGCAGATGACACCAAGTTGGGTGGGAGTGTTGATCTGCTCGAGGGTAGGGAGGCTCTGCAGAGAGACCTGGACAGGCTGGAGCGATGGGCTAAGGCCAGCTGTAGGAGTTTCAATAAGGGCAAATGCCAGGTGCTGCACTTGGGCCACAACAACCCCCAGGAGCGCTACAGGCTTGGGGAGGAGTGGCTGGAGAGCTGCCAGTCAGAGAGGGACCTGGGGGTGTTGATTGACAGCCGGCTGAACATGAGCCAGCAGTGTGCCCAGGTGGCCAAGAAGGCCAATGGTATCCTGGCTTGTATCAGAAATAGCGTGGCCAATAGGGTCAGGGAAGTGATCAGGGAAGTGATCTTACCCCTGTACTCGGCACTGGTGAGGCCGCACCTCGATGACTGTGTTCAGTTTTGGGCCCCTCACTACAAAAAGGACATTGAATTACTCGAGCGTGTCCAAAGAAGGGCAACAAAGCTGGTGAAGGGTCTGGAGCACATGTCGTACGAGGAATGGCTGAGGGAACTGGGGTTGTTTAGTCTGAAGAAGAGGAGGCTGAGGGGAGACCTCATCGCCCTCTACAGCTACCTGAAAGGAGGTTGCAGAGAGCTGGGGATGAGTCTCTTTAACCAAGTAATAAGCGAAAGGACAAGAGGTAATGGCCTCAAGTTGTGCCAGGGAAGGTTTAGACTAGATATCAGGAAGCATTTCTTTACAGAACGGGTTGTTAGGCGTTGGAATGGGTTGCCCAGGGAGGTGGTGGAGTCCCCATCCCTGGAGGTGTTTAAGAGTAGAGTCGACATAGTGCTTAGGGATATGGTGTAGTTGGGAACTGTCAATGTTAGGTTAATGGTTGGACTGGATAATCTTCAAGGTCTTTTCCAACCTAGACAATTCTGTGATTCTGTGAAAAGGAAAAGGATTTTAATGAAATTTTTAAAATTATGATGTGAAGCCCTTTCTCATTTAACAGTTTTCTTTGATTATCCACAAAAATATTTTAAATGTTAGTATATACACAAATTGGAATGAAAAGAGATTTTTGGTCAATCAATGATGTCATCAAAAATATTTTTGTCAAGTTTGACTAACCTTAAAGGGAACTTCTTTAGAGTTTTTTGGTGGGTGTTTTTGGTTTTGTTTGTTTGGTTTTTTGTTTATTTTTCCGGATGTGTCTCACAGGAATAAAAGATTATTCATACAATTTCACTTTAAATACCTAAACTGGGTGTGCGCTGTCTCTTTTTCCTTTCTAACTCATTGAATTTATACAAGACTGTATGAGACACTATGGGATATTCTACAAAAAACCCTAGAGATAGGTAGATAAGGCAGTATGACTACCTTCTTAGCAAAGATGTGATGATTTACCAAACTACTAGTCAGATAAAAAATTCCAGTTGTACAGCTCAATGCAAGTCCCCTCTCCATGAAGATAAATGAACTCCTTGAGCAATACTGTCATAAAGAATCTTCAGTAGGAAATATCAGGGGACAATTCATAATTTTGCTACACCTACAACAACAGAAAATTGAACAGTGAATAAGTGAACACAAAATGGACAAACCCAGCAAAATAATGGCAATATTGGAGAACTTCATGCAAATCAAAGTGAGGAAAAACAGCGCTCAAATTATATGAGCCCCATTTCTTTAGCCAGAGTAAGATGATGTAAGTAAGTATCGGCTGTCAACATGGCAAATAGCATCAGAGGCTTTTATTTTCCCTTTCATTTGCTGTACAACGTGAGGTCATTGACTCACTTTGCACAGCAGAAGCTCAGGAGAGGATGAGTAATGAAAGATTTGATACTGAAAAGTGTACTGTTTCTCTGTATTCAGCATAAAATGAAAAAGAGATCCATTAAAAGTCAAAACTTTTTGGGGCAGGTGTGAGGAATGGTGTCTATTTTGTTATTGTTAGTGATCTTTTCTGCAAAAACAATGTATCTACAGTCAATGGTGCAGGAGAAAGGCATGAGAATAATAACTCGCTGAAATACTCCATTTGAGGTGGGAAAGATTTGTTATAGACAGAAGTATTCTAATTAGATGAGGATTTAAACCAAATTTCTCACATCTTATATAAGATTTATCACATATTATGTCTGTGTTTCTCACATCATATGTAAATCAGTCCTTTATGTAAAGATTAAAATAAAGAATTTGTTAAAGGCATAGGTTAAATATAATTTGAAATTTCCATCTTAAAACTGTATGTTGGTGAGGTTTGCTCATTTGTGTAGAGGGTTGTAATTCTTTAGTTTTGCTATGGTTGTTCCAGAAGCAAGTGAAGTGGGGAATTGTCATCAGGATTGTCAGAGGTTTTTTTTCTCTAGGTCAGTTTCTCCAAACTACAAAAGGGCATTTATTTTCATTTTTTATACATGTCTTTTTAAACTTACACTCTCTGCTGCCTTAGCTGTGCATCCAAACCTTGTTATTTCAAATCAGGGAGCACTATTCTCCATTCTACCTTATGTAACAGAACTAAGAACACCAAAAAGTGCTCTAACAGCAGAGCATGCTCAATAGAAATGAAGTCTTAGGTTTCTACAAGACATATGAAAATGAGAGTCTTCAAAGACTTTCATCTTAGTCATATGTCTCCAGTCATTAGAATAAGTATAGGTCATAACCCTGCCAGTGAAAGTGTGCTTTTTGATATATTTCGAATTCCTATTCTAAACTGTGGGGATGCTACAGCCTCTTGTTTAAACTATTCTAACATTCACTTTTAATGGGAGAATGAAAAAATAAAAGTTTTCATTAATTTATTTTCAGAAGTGGTTGGAGCAGATCTGCTGAATCTTTCAGAAAAATCACTCTGAACGTTCAAGCAACTTTCAACGTAATGGAAGCTGTGAGGCAACGGAACTGTTATTACCTAGCTCTGCTTCTGATATCATACTAAAACTAATTTCTTATATTTATAGGATAAAAACATTAATCTCCCAGGGATTTGTAGAAAATTATTTCATCAATATAATAAAATGACAGGGCTACAGGAACTGCATGTAAAACACAGTGATTCCCCCAGAACAGGTTCAAATGGTCTTGAAGACTGACTTCACAAAAAAAAAAAAAAAAAAATTGTTAAAAAATCAGGTCTCTAAAAACATGCTGTTTTACATTGTCATTTCACAAAATTTCCTAGGTGAAAACCCTCTTACTTTTTCAAGGAGAATTTGTGCTAATGACTATTCTAATCCAGTCCCACAGCATTTACAGAGTTGGAACAGAAAGTTAGAAAGCTATCCTCTATCCTCTATCCCCTGTGTAGAACATGACTTCAGGAACTAGAATCTGCCAGATAGGCACTTAAGAAATTACTGTTCCAGAAAGCCACTTTTACCTTATTCTTTTGACAAGCTTAGATTATTTGAACTAGGCAATAAGCCAACTTTCATGGTAGCATGAGATGAATAAAACAGCACAATGTCATTATATCAATTAAGGGTATGTGATACTGTACTTATGAGAGTGAAATGCGCAGACCCACTGGGTTCTAGCAGAAACCATGCTAGAGCGATTGGTCCTTATGAATATGGATGATGGTTGTTAAGGGAAAAGGAATCTACATATGACTCTAGTTAAGGATGGATGTTTTTTTAAGACACTATGGTTGAGTGAGAAGGAAAATCAACAGACCAAGATGATGTAGCATGTCACCTGTTACCATTCCCTCATCCCCAGAATATTTTCTTATTTGTGTATGCAAAGCTGCTACATCTGTTTCTTTACTATTATTTTTAATTATTCAGAGCCTAAACTCTCTTCAAACCAGCTTTCTTAGGATCAGCTCCTAGATCATGACACCTGCAAAAAATCATTCCGCTCTTGAAACTCAGATGGACATTTAGAAAGAATAGCTAGGTTTACTTAATGATTTTAACTGAAGAACAAAACCCTGATTGGAATCAACATAATTATGCAATTTCTTAGCTTCACAGTTTGCACATTGACCTTTTTCTCTCCCTCTTCCTTCCTATTTTCTCCTATCCACACCTCCCTGTTATGGTGATTTATAATAAAAGAAATATGTTTTACACAATGTTTATATAGTACCATTTACAGTAAGTCCTAAATTCATAGTATAAATTTTTGACCACATTCCAATCTAATAATATTTATTCATGTTCAGTGAACACTTTAAGGTATAAATGTTTCACAGTTCAAAACCCAAACCAAACCAAAAGAAAACTTATGCAAGATTCTGCTTATCTGTCACTGTTACTTTCTGTATTGTGACACCTGAAGACTTGACTACAGCTGGAGAAGAGCCTCTCAGCTTTCTGATATTTTCACAATGACCCTGGCTTGTGCCATCAGATACAGTTTCTTCTTAGAAACTTGTTGTATCTTGTTAGGAAACAATCTGCAGTTCCTGAGTCCACTAAGGATTTCTGAGAGTTCTTATTTCTTATGTTGCTGTATTTGGATTTGCAATCTCCAAGCAAAATGAGCACTGTAAATTTTCACCCTGATTCATATTCTACCTGAAATATCTGTCAGGCTTAATCATAAAATGAGGTAAAGTTTTATTCAATTTGACTTCAGGCTTCTAACTACAAGACTGACAAAAGTGTTTACAAAGGAAACGAGTGTAGTACTGCAGTCTGACTCCATGATTAACAACTGGAATTTTATTCACTTGTTAGCCTCTGTTATGTATGAGTCCCCAGTCTAGCCATTAGAGTCATGGATTCAGAGTTCATAACAATATGTTCTCTTGCATACTCCAGTTATGATTCCAGTCTTTCTATTTCTGTTATATATATGTTTCAAGAACCAAGGTTTTTGTTTTTACACCATAGTCCCTCAATTCTAAACATTTATGTACCTGTATGCTAAATATGAAGCTGTTAGCTTAACTGTTTTCTGAATTTCCAAGCCAAATTGGGGCTTGGAAAATACCTTTGAGGACTTTACCTGGAGACAAGTTCCTTTATACTTCAAAATAATTACTTATTCCATCTCCCATGTAACCAGTCAAGACATCTGTGATCTATGCAAATGTAAATGAGGGATTCTTGGGTCCTTAACAACTCTTATCACTCTGGTTTTTGCTCATTTGATTCACTCCTTTTGTATTTGATCTGTGTTCAAGACTCGATTGAACCTTCTAGTTTATATTACATTTACATTCCCATATATTAATGAGATTTGGTCACATATTAGCTTTCTATTAAAAAAAAAGAAAAAAAAAGACTCATTACAACCAGATGAACAACTTAGTGTCTGAACACACTTTTGAGACCAAGGTCTACCTTCAAGAACTTCAAGTTTTTGATTATTTGTATTCTCCATAATTCTCCAACTGGATGACTGAATTAATACTTAGAAGTGTAAATAGCGTGAATATTTTTTCAGGATGGATTCAATTTTTGTAGATTTAAAATCAGTTTTTCCTGGCAAGCAAGGCTGAAATCAAACCTTTGTAACCTCTGAAGGCTTAGAACTCAGAGTTTCCTTTGGTTAAACTCATAAATGTTCACTTACTTACCCAAACTGAATTATTCTAACACTTTTAGCCTACAAATAAAGTTTGAAACATGACAAAGTCTCCAGGACTTCTGTTCCCAGCCTTCATAAAAATGGCCATGAAAACAAATGATCAAAATGTTTCCTAAAACATCTCAGCTCCTGAAAAAGGGTTACTTGAAAAAAAAGTAGTCAGCTAGGAGGAATGAGGTGAATCTTGCCCTTTCTGGACTAACTCACAAATCTCCACATAAAATTTCTTTGTCATCAATACAGGCAAATGGTTAATTATTGTTAAAAGTGAGAAAAAAAGGCTGACATATTTATCATAATTATTAAGGGCAAGAGCAATTAAAATCAAGAGTCTCTACCAGATTCTGTTCCAGGAGAGATATTTTGAGAAAGAGGACAAAAAGTTCATTTAAGACAGTAATATTCCCTGCATGATTCTTCCCTCAAGTCTGTTCTTAGAGTTAAGTCCAAGGATGAATAGCCAGAAGGAAACTCTGGTCATAGCTTTTCACACAGAAAAAGCAGAGTAATTATTTCAGAACTACTTTGTTATCACATGTGTCTCAGTCGGAAAGATCCTTTTCTTAACAACAGAATATCCCAATATCATGATTGGCTTCTATGGTTTGACGGAGACTACACTGTGCTGTTCTCAAAAAAAGCTAAATGATTTACTCGTTTTTCGGAGGAGGCAGGGAGGGTGGAAGTAATGCTCTGTGTTCTTTAAGGTGAAAGTGGAACACAAACACACACAAAAAAAATCAGATATTTACCTTGAGTAACTATAAGTAAGGTAAGTTATTTAGACAAGCACCTTCTCTGCCTCTAACTACATCCAGCAAGGACTTGTGACCATAAACTTATTGTGAAATAATGGGAGGGGAATTCAACCAATTTTAGTTGTTCTGATTAATGACTACCTGCTGCTCTTGAACTTGCTGGAAGCACATGCTGATCTAAGAGGTTAGGGGTTTAGTGTTCTACTTTGTCATACATTTGAACTTACTATTTGAAATCATATCCTGATAGTTTTAAGGCTGTTGTGGTAGGCATGGCAGCTAGCAGTATTTAAATAATTTGTGAATTTTCACTAAGCAAAGTTCATGCTCAGTCACTTTATGTTTTATGTCATGTTTTGTGCTGTTGCTTGACAGTGAAGTTCTGCCTCTAGCATGTCTGCCTACTAGTTTTTTCTTAAAAAAAAAAAAAAAAAAGAAGAAAGCCTCCATAATAAGACAGAGGAGAGTTAAATCTGTCTGGTGTTTTAATTTCATTTTCACTGAACACAAAACTGATAACAATTGGTAACAATCCTGTCCATTATCTGACATGGTGCAGAGAAAGGACATCAGGGTGCATCTGGATGGGATCTGCTTCACATCCTGTGTCTCTTCTCTTTATTGCTGGTTGTTCAGGCATGAAGCAAAAACACTTCCAAAGAGCACATTCACACATTGATGGAACATAAACTTTATCACACTGTTTACCCGTATGAACATTCAGGCTGCAAGTCAACCTGAGGGCACCTTGGCTAGCCTTTAATACTTTTTTTAATTTTTGCAAGAATATGTCCTGCTGCTGAACATCACATAGCATTGAAGGATGAGCCAACAGCTATGCCTGATATATTCCTTCATTCACGTAGAATGAAAATTACACATGGTTTATTTTATTTACACATGGTCAGAAAGTGCAGACTAGAATCTAAGAAAATTAAATTAGGCACATCACAATTTTTTTCCTGTTGGTTAAGAATGCCTACCTTCTAGAAATTATAAATTCAAGTCAATTTTGCATCCTATTCACCAAATAAAACTTTAATGACCAAACACAATGTAGTCACTGGGAGTATAAGTTTCTCCAAACTATCTCCATTCTATTAATGTACTAGATGGGAGAGACCAGAAGCAAAGGAGTACGTCACTTTTCACATATCTGGTTCTGGCTTTTTTCTTTGAGTCTGCCCAAAAAAAGACAAGGCCAATATACCACTCATGCCTCAACCCAAAAGCCAAGGGTACTTTGTAGTATTAGAACTAAGTGAGGCATCTAAAGATCTTTGAGGACAGGGTTCTAAGTCCCTGTTGTAAGATATATTCCAGTTACTGATTCTAGAGAATATTAGACAATTGACAAAGAAATTATGCTAGTTTCATGAACCAGGTAGTTGTTCATAAGAGCCCAGAATAATTTTGAAATAAAATTCTTAAGAACTTAACTAAGTACTGTTTCATTTAACAAACCTTATAATTTAAAGTATATCCTCAAATGACTTCACATAGGCTTTTGCCAGCTGAACAAGTAGTGAAATATATGTGCTCCTCACAGATTTGGGACATGCTCCAAACCTCATCATTGCTTCACTTGCTGCTAGATTCTAGCACACAAAATATCTGATGAGAGCTGTCACTCTAATGAAATACATTAGTTATATTACAGATTACATCCAACATAGAGAATTGCAAGTGATGCCTCACTGTCATTTTCCAAAGGAAACCAGAAACAGATATGGGCATTATTTGAAAAACAGAGCTCTTCAGATCCCCACTGGTAGCATCAAAACATTTGTACAAATATAATCCCATAACCTTTTGAGCAGCTGACAGAGGTTAGATGGTTGGAAACTGACCGGTAATAACTGTGTATTTTTAAGAACTACTAGCAGATCAGGTCAAACCTCAGTGTAGGAGGGTGAAGAAAGAGAGATGGAGAAATAATAACAAAAAAAAATCTTTATTAAACTAGAAGTATATATAAGGAACTCAAATCTGGATCTGTGGCAGAGACCAGTTTTTATAACATATTTATTTGACTGTTATCACAGAGATTTTGGTATGCACTTAAATGTCATTTACATGTACATCAAGACCTTTTCACATTCAGGGCTGAGAAGGAAGCAGGAACATAAATAAGTCACATCTGTGAGTTATAAGTTAGAAACATGATGGTAGGAAAGCTAAAAGAAATCTAAGCAATCTAAAACAGTGCAAGCAGAATAAAGCACTGATCTCAAGAAAAAATGTTCATGACACCACAGTTTAAAAGCAGAAAGGAAAGCATAAATAGGCTTGGTGAAAGGTGGGGTGTTGTTCTTAAAGACAGTGGTAGTAAAAATCGCAAATTACCTTCAGGAGAATTTCATTCCTTCCAATAGTTTGATCCTAGTATATCAAAGGTCGCTGCCTGATAAAGCAGTACCATACTCTGAATAACTGCCTAACAACAAGAGAATAGCATGAGCCTTGATTTCCATTTTTTCTTTACCCCATTCACTGAAATATTAGATTGCATCATGTGACCCTTCAAGAGCTGGATTTGTGTTGTGCTCAGAAATTAAAACCTCAAGCTGAAGAAGAAACGAATATTTTATTGACAGATTAAATTAAATAAAGATATTTTATTAAGATGAACTTCAGAAATGTCTTCTTCTTGGCAAAAGAAGTTCCTCGGCTTCCTTTCTGCTTTGGAAACTGGTTATATTGGGGTTATGTGGCAAGGTTTTTGTAGCAGGGAGAGTGCAGGGGTGGCCTCTGTGAGAAGAAAGCCTGTCTTGGACAAAGTGAGTTCCACCTGGCTCCAAATTAGACCCACTGCTTGCCAAAGCTGACCCCATCAATGAAGCTGGTTGTACCTCTGTGAAAAAGTATTTGAGAAACAGTAAAATCCACTTTGCAGCAACTGTGAAAGAGAGGATTGAGAAAAAATGAGAGAAACGTTGTCTTACAAAAAACCCTAGGAAGCATGTAAAGCTGAGATATTAGTATCCTTTGAGAGTGTTAAGCAACTTAAAATTTTTTCAAATTATAGTAGTCTATTGGCTTATGTGGCAAGATTTTGGTAGCATGGGGGCTGCAGGGGTGGTCTATGTGAGAAGAGACTAGGCACTGTCCCCATGTTGGGCACAGCCGGTTCCAGCTGGCTCCAAAATGGACACTCTGCTGGCCAAAGCTGAGCCCAATCAGCGACACTGGTGGTGCCTCTGTGGTAACATATTTAGGACAGGGTAAAAAGTGCTGTGCAGCAGCTGTGAGAGAGAGGAGCAAGAAAAATGTGAGAGAAACAACCCTGCAGACACCGAGGTCCAGGAGGAAGGAGGGTGAGGAAGTGCTTCAGTCACCAGAGCAGAGATTCCTGTGGAGATGACTATGGTGAAGCAGGTTGCCTGCCTGCAGCTTGTGAAGGACCATGTCAGAGCAGATATTGACACTGAAGCCCGTGGAGGACCCCATGCTGCAGCAGATGGATGTGCTCTGAAGGAAGCTGCAGACCATGGCAAGCCCACTCTGGAGCGGGTTCCTGGCAGAAACTGCAGAGCATGGAAAGAAGTCCATGCAGGATCATGTTTTCTGGCAGGAACTGTGGCCCATGGGGTACCCATGCTGGATCAATCTGTTCCTGAAGGACTGTGCCCCATAAGAAGGACCCATGTTGGAGCCATTCTTGAAGAACTGCAGCCCATGGGAAGGACTCACTTTGGAGCAGTTTATAAAGGACTGTATCCCATGGGAGGGACCCCAAGCTGGAGCAGGGGAAAAATGTGAGGAGGAAGGAGCAGCAGATATGTGGTGTTATGGACTGGCTGCTGCTCCTCCGTTTCCCATCCCCCTGTGTGACTCAAAGTGGAGAGGACATAGAAGAGTTGGGAATGAAGGAGTGAAGTTGAGGTTGGGAAGTGGGAGGTGGGAGGAAGGTGTTATTAGTTTGTTTTGTTTCTAACTATCCTACTGTATTTTTTAACTGCTGATAAATTAAATTTATATTCAAGTCAAGTCTGTTTTGCTTGAGACAGTAACTGCTAAGTGATCTCCCTGTCTTTATCTTGACACAGGACCTTTTCCATTTTATTTTCTCTCTTGAGGAAAAGAAGCGAGAGAGTTGCTTTGTGGGGGTCTGACAACCAGCCTAGATTAAGTCACCATATTGGAGTTTGTTTTCTGTATATTAAGGGGAAAAAAAGAAAAATATTGAAGGCATCTTGCTCAACTGATATACAATGAACACAAGAATAAATCATTATGTACAGGTGAACTGTCCAGTGTGAAGAGGATTAGAGTGCAAAATCCTTTGCAGTGAAAAAGTAACACTTGCTACCTGTAACTCTTGCAACACTGATGCTAATAGAGTAATAAATGGATTTAATCTGTTCATACTGCAGACTTTCTTTCTTTCTTTCTTTCTTTCTTTCTTTCTTTCTTTCTTTCTTTCTTTCTTTCTTTCTTTCTTTCTTTCTTTCTTTCTTTTCTTTCTTTTCTTTCTTTTCTTTCTTTCTTTCTCCATTCTCCTTTGTGATAATAGAATAGAAGTTTAGATACTCATAATACATTAGCTGAAAAAAAATGAAGGAGATAGATAGAACCATAGAATCATAGAATCATTTAGATTGGAAAATACCTTAAAGATAATCGAATCCAACTCTAAAATTAACACTGTCAAGTTCAACGAAGTCATTTCCCTAAGCACCATATCTACATGTCTTTTAAATATCTCCAGGGATGGTGACTAAACCACTTCCCTGGGCATCCTGTTCCAATGCTTGATAACCCTTTCGGTGAAGAAATTTTTGTAATATCCAATCTAAACCTCCCCTGGAACAACTTGAGGTTGTTTCCTCTTGTCCTATCATTTGCTACTTGGGAAAAGAGACTGACACACACCTCACCACAACCTCCTTTCAGGTAGTTGTAGAGAATGATAAGCTCTCCCCTTAGCCTCCTTTGCTCCAGGCTAATCAACCCCAGTTCCCTCAGCTGCTCCTCAAAAAACTTGTGTTCTAGACCCTACACCAGGTTTGTTGCTTTTCTTTGGCTGGGCGCCAGCACCTCAATGTCTTCCTTGTAGTGAAACTGAACACTGTATTCGAGGTGTGGCTTCACCTGAGTACAGGGGGACAATCACTTCCCTAGTCCTGCTGGCCACACAATTTCTGATACAAGCCAGGATGGTATTGGTCTTCTTGGCCATCTGGTCACACTGCTGGCTCATATTCAGCTGTCTGTTGACCAAGACCCCCAGGTCCTTTTCCCATGGCCTTGGCCCATCGATCCAGCCTGTCCAGATCCCTCTGTAGAGCCTTTCTACCCTCAAGATCAACACTCCCACCCAACTTCGTGTCATCTGCAAACTTACTGAGGGTGCACTCGATGCCCTCGTCCAGATCATTGATAAAGATATTAAACAGAACTGGCCCCAGTACTGAGTCCTGGGGAACATCACTTGTGACCGGCTGCCAGCTGGATTTAACTCCATTCACCACAACTCTTTGGGCCCAGCCATCCAGACAATTTCTTGCCTATGCAAGCCATGAGCAGCCAGTTTCACCAGGACATGCTAACCTAATATACTGTAATAATGACATGAAAGGCCAAGTCCTTGGATTATATTCAGTTTTCTACAGCGTAGCATGATTTTTACTCAAAGGAATTCAAAAAGGAATGTAACCTGTATTTCTAAGGTAAGAATAAACTCAGTCTGACAAAGCACTGAGCAAAGACAACCTGACACAAGAAAACAATCAGTCTCTAGAGTTAATCTCAAGTAAAATATTAGATTATATTACCCACTTATGCCTTATGAGAGATGATGTATAAACCAGATTTCAGTGACAGAACTGTACAACAGGATTTGTTGTACTAAATAAAAGAAAGGTATTTTTCATACTTCAATATACAGCTGTGTCAGGGATGCACTAAAAGGAATGTCTTCTGTATAGATGTCAGTGCTCATTAAGAAAATCTTCATGGCAGAATATAAATTGGGAGTGTAAACATGTACAATTATCAACAGCAAGGGATTTTATGGACACAAGGAATCACGACCAGAACCAGAAAATATTAGAAAAAAACCCCTTGTTAATACTTAATGATTTCTGGAAGTTAGAATTTCTGGAGGATATTTAGGCAAGAACTTTAAAAACAAAAGCAGTTTTTAAATGATACCATAGATAACATGCTCTTAACAGACAAAGAACGTTTTGTCCACTTTATTCTGCATACTGCTGAGGAATTTAAAAAGTCATAGCCAAGTGGGAATCTGAACATTAGATCTTACCCTGCCTACCCACAGAGGCATAGAAAGGGCTATTTGTTAGCATTAACTTCTGAAGGAGTGATAACAGTGGTAAAATAGACAAGAGAACTGTTTATCTGTCAACGTTTCACCACAGCTAATAGAGTGGAATAGAAGCAGATGAAATCCTGATGCAGCACATCATGTGGCTTGGGTTAGTATGAGAATAATGTTGGTATCACACTGATATTTTCAGTTGTTGCGAAGTAGTGCTTATACTAAGTCAAGGACTTTTCAGCTTCTCATGCCCTGTCAGCGGGAAAGCTGGAGGGGCACAAGAAGCTGAGAGGAGACACAGTCAGGACAGCTGATCCAAACTGGCCAAAGGGATATTCCATACCATATGGCATCATATGTATATAAACTAGGGGGAAGGCTGGCTGGGGACCAACAGTTGCTCGAGTACTGGCTGGGCATTCATCAGCTGGTGGTGAACAACTGCATCGTGCATCACATGTCTTTTCTCGGGTTTTATTTCTCTCTCTTTTTGTTATCTCCCTTTTTATTACAATTAGTATTAATATTAGTATTAGTGTATTTTATTTTATTTCAATTATTAAACTGTTCTTATCTCAATCCCGGAGTTTTACTTTTTTTCCTGATTTCCCTCCCCATCCCACCAGGGCCAGGGGAGGAGTGAGCAAGTGGCTGCATGGTGCTTAGTTGCTGTCTGGGGTTAAACCACAACATCTTGACATCTAAACATTCTGTTGTTAATATGTAAGTTGACTTTAAATTCCTAAGAAGTTAGAGTTGTGGGCAAATGAAGTCTTCTCATCCCACTCAGTAAATCTGTACCTACTGACACACAGGTCTCCCATGTGAGGTTACCTTCTGCTGACTGGAAAAAGAAGTGTGTGGAAACCGAAGCAGGAGACTGTAGCAACAGAGCAGAGGATTACAGTTCACTAGGATCAGATAAGCAGGCCTGGGTTCAATGTTAAATTGGCAAACAAAACAACAAAAAAAGGCAACAAGCAAAGATGCATTGAAACACAGGCCAGATGAGAACAGGCATAGGACAGGTAAAACTAAAACCAGCTGTCAAGTGGTAACCCTACATTGGCACACTCAAACATACTGACCGCAGGCCAGAAAAATGATGTCATTAAAAAAGCCTTAATTATTAATGGTTTTATTGTAGAAATATCCAAAGAAACAGTCAGGACAAATTAGAAGTGACACTGACACTGAAGGTATAATGGAATACTTGAAGAGCAATGAGGTCCAATAAGACACATTTGCTTGATAAAAAAGCCATTCTCAGTAGCAAGGACCATAGATAATAACCTCTGTCTGTAGTAAGTCGCAAGTGCTGCACAAAAGGTACAATCCTAGTTATTGTGCAAATACATTTAACAAACACACAACCTGAAAGAAGACAGAACACCATAAAAAAGAAGAATTTGCAGAAGATTCTGGGAAATTAAACTCTCTTCACTTTTCTGAAAGATTAAGTTTTGTTTTGGACACTTGTGGTCTTGTACTGATTATCCCCACACAGTACATGAAACATTCTAGGAGGTAAAATCTTGAACATACTGTTCAAAAGAGGTTATGCAGAAATAAGAATTAATGGAAAATTTACTTACTTCATCGTAACTGTAGGAAGCACTGTTGGGTACTTTTCAAAAGAAATGTTCTATATGCTTAGTATTTAATTAGTCATCATATTGACTTTGGTAGTAAAAGTTTTTTGTGTTGCATTCATACCTTCAGGGATTCAAGTTTTTGCTGGTGAAAAGTAGTTAAAAACAAGTTAGAAGCAATTATTCAGCTAGCTATCATTTAGACTTTATTATTGATTATATCTATGGATATTTAGGCATGTATCATGTATTTATTATTTGTTTATTTCTCCAACACATCTATGTAAAATAGATCTGCATCATTTAGATCATTTCAGAAAGGTAGCTGATCCCCACAGAACAAAAGGGAGGTTAAAAAAGGAGTGGAAGAAGAGAAGGTAATGGCTATTGAAGAAAGGATGGGGGAAGGTAATGTATATTCTTATATATTATTACTTTGCCCAAATATTAAGGTACACTGTAACTGTTAACAAAGAGCCACAGCAGAAACTTATGAGATAATATGGCTATTCTCATAATTTCACAGGCTAGGAAAAGGCAGCTCATGTCAATATGTTAATTTATTGGGTTAATAAACTTATTCTTTAAGACGTTTCCCTTCTTGCAGAATTGAGATTAGGTCTAGCTTTCCTGGCTCTTCATTGTACCCGATATTTTTAGACAACACAGTCGTATTTAGAGTCAAACTCAAAAAATTTTTAAATGGTCAATTGCCTCAGTACAGAATAGAAATTTAAATTCTTAGCTTCGATTTTGCACAAACTTATTTTCTGTCCTTAATTAATTAAAATACATATATATCACTGTGAATATGAATGACCAATTACATTATATGAGTATCAGACATTAATACAGCATACGCGAACATTTAATTGGGATGACTGAGTCTGTAACAGACATACGCTTAGAAGGGATAAATAACACTTCCTAAAATGCTTATTCTTATCTTCCAAGGCATGTCAGTCAGTCTTTGATCAGCTGTGTAAGAACTACACTGACCTAGAAAGTATGCAACCATAGAGCAGGCAGCAATCTTTCTGGTAAAACAAGACATGCTGTGATCTTATAAAAACATGCCAGAACCATTTAATTCATGTGACAAATCCAACTGCTTGCTTATGGTAGATGTGCCAGTGCCTCATATATAGGAAGAATTCATAAGACCTCAAAAGGTGAAAAAAGGTGAAAACACCTCACAATTAAGAAATAGGTTTTGGGGTTTTTTTGTTTGTTTGTTTTTTTGGTTTTTTTTGGTTTTTTTTAATTAAAAAAGAAAGCATTGTCATGGGGCTCTTTTGATTCTCAGAAGAGCTCCTATTAGTAAAGAACTGTTTATTTAAATGTTCAATGTATCTATTGGAAATATGGAAGTACAGTCATATTGAAATATGACAATTCAGATAAGTCTCTTCACAACTACTAAAGATAATTTTTTAATGTTATGGTAAGTTTTTATCGGATTTATTGCTGAGTCAATCTACCAATGACTGCCAATACTGTAATTTGGTCAGTTCTATCCAATACCAAAAACTTTCTTGGCACTGCAGGAAATTACATGAGCAACATTCTATCATGCATAGGGTATGGCTCCATGTTCTTCAAAGATCTTTAATTCTGTCAGCTTATACATTATTAGCTTTCTTATAAATGTATCAAACTGCCTATTAATAGAGATTATTTCACATACCTGAAATGTGCAGCAATTTCAAAGACGGAATGCAATTGCTAAATGAGAACGAACAACAATTGCACTACAGCTAATTGGCAGTTAGGACTATACTTTACCTGACAATATTAATACCCAATTACTTATAAACAGCTTAATATTTCAAACTAGGAAGTTATTTGCTCAGTCTCACTATAATATATTTTTATTGTGTATGTGATGGAATAATGTGGAAATTTTTAGCAGTTGCTCCTGAGTTCAGAATAGTGACCACTATTTGTCATGAAATGAGATTAAACTGTAGATGGTAGATCTGCAGACATTGCTTAAATATGGCAACAATTTATGAGCCCAGAATTATAGAAAAGACAATGTGTTCTCCATGTAAGGTACCATCTACCCTTTATGATTTTCAGTTACATTACTCACAAACACCATTTTGTGGGTTTGTTTTTTAAAAATCATTTACTGTGCTCTACAGAAATACTTGCTGTGTCTTTCTATTTCAAGTTCCTTGGGTCATGAACACATACTATCTGTTTTAAAGATTTGATATACTGTGGTATTTTTTAGCAATGACAGCAAACATCTCCAGGTCTCAGTTTTTAACCTTCTGTGACTAAAAAAAAAAAAAAGAGGGAGTCTCTCTGCTCTAAAGCAGACTGACATTCTCTTCATAATCTTTGAGATAATGACAAAAATGTCAAAAATAGAAGAGTACTACCTTTCTTTCTTAGTCTAACTCATCCTTGGAAATCTCCTCCATTATTACTATCCTGGCTTAAACTTGATTAGCTTGTCAGATCTGATAGAATCAGAGCACAAATGAGTGTTATTGCCTTTCAAGGCACCCTGCACCACATTTCTATACTACTTAACAAGTTTGGTTTTGAACTCCTTGCACATTAGACATTGTTAAAATGAGGGAAGTGGTCAGGGATCAAGTGAGCTAGAATTTGTAGTTAAGCCTCAACACAGACTAGATCTGATGCTTGGTACTTAAGATCAACACAGTAAAAACCAACTGTGGCAGAGTAAAAGAAAAGCAGAACTGAAGTACTATCTTAAACTGCAACATGAGAACAAAGGTAATCCTTTTTTTTTTTTTTTTTTTAATGGCTGCATAGAATGTGTTATCAGAAAATAAAAAGGATTTGTATTCATTTTTTGAGCCAGGACAAATAAATAATGTAGCTATTGCTGCAGTTGTCTGGCAATAACAAAAAGAGTCCTCTTTGCTAAGGCGACATATGATGATGTCCTTCCAATGGAGTCTCAGACACAATGTTAAGAAAGAGACTGTCATAGCCGAAATATTTCTAAAATTTTGTAAGAACTTCCTTATTCAAATTGTAACAATTTGATAGGTAATCGCTGCTCCTATCAAAAGAGCATACATCCATGTTAACAAAAATAGGCTATTAATTGTAAAACTTCTATCATGAGTTGATTAGCTTTAGTATCTCCTGCCTATTCAAATGCATAGTTCAGAGGGAGCATTGCTGTACCTAATTTGATTTCCCCCAGAGCAGTACATGATGTGTTATTTGATGCCCTTCAAAGGACACTATTAGCCAAGCTATAAAGTGTCTGATTTTATTAGCTTTGCTGGGTTTTATCAGTTTGTAAATGTGTTATTTTCTCCATTTATTGTGCCTATGGGATCCAGAGATAGAGTGAGCTTCAACTTAATATGTTGTTGGAAGGTAGCAGTGGCCTTACTTTAGCACTCTGCACTGTGATGTGATGACATTGAAGGTAGAGTCATGAAAACGCTAATGTCAGGGCCATTTATCAAGGCAATTCCTCACTGCTATAAAACTCTGCTGTGACATTGAATTCAACAGTAGGTTTTTGTCTTAAATAGAGCAGAGTGTTCCTATGCTCTATAACTACCAAACCCCAGTAACAGGATAAGATGTAGTTAATAATAAGAAAGTAGGTCACACAGATGTTCAACAAAGGAGAGGAGGTAAGTTCTTAGCACAGAATTCTGGGAGGTAAGACTTTTAGGAAAGGTTTAGTTGTCATCACCTTTATTTAAGTTTTTTGGGGTACTATACTGCAGTGGAAACTAGTTTTCCTTGGAACCCTTATAAATAGCACAAGCATTTGCTGGGGTGATCAGCAGGAAACACATTTTTTGCAATGGATTTCTAATGACAATAAACAACATGCTGGTATAAGTGGCCCACCTAGCACATTTTAATGGCATGTCTAGTATTTTCTCAAAGTCCTTTTAAAGTGGTACCAGATGAAAATATATGTTTATACCACAAATTGCCTGCTGTACAGTCCTATTTTCACATTGGGCTGTCCACTCACTGTATTCTGATTGTTATATGAATCATATTTACAGCAATGCATATTTTAAAAGCTTTTCTCATTTATTCCGGATTTTATCTGAAAACTAAGTCAGATACCTCATGAACAATATCTCTACAAAAATGAAAAACCCAGAACTCTGAAGTACATTCAAAAGTTTTGATTAGAAATTGTTTTCTTCATAACAATATAAACAGAACTCACAAATGAAACTGGAACAAATATACAAGGAAAAGAAAATGCTTTTAAGTTATTACATCAAGCATATACAGTAGATGGAGGGTCTTTTAATGTGCTTGCATATATATAATACATTATATATTTTAATGCTTTGTTTAGCTCAGTAAGTGTAGCTCTCAATGTCAGTAATTTCCTTTATTTAAATATGTCTTTTCAGGCACTTACATCTACTCATGTGTTTAAGTACAGAAATTAAATTCAGAAATAGAAGTATTGGTGCAATATATTAATAATTTAATATGATGCAGCTAGTAGTCTTAGAATGGATATTTTAAACACTAACATCTCAAAGAGAAAAGGCTGCATAACACTGAACAGTTTTAGAGCAATTGCTAGGACCAAAAGAAAACCATCAACACAAAAATTATTCAAGGTCCGAAAGACAAGTTTCAGTGTACTGAGCTTTTATTACATTCATTGGTGTGCAAAGCAAAAAATGTAAGTTGATGACTCTAGATAGGAATTATTAGTGTTATTGGTTTCTCATTCTAGAGACAGCTTTTTTTAAAGCAATGTCAAAGTCCTAGAACCAAGAGAATATCTATTTACTATCCTTAAAAAAAGTTCTCCAAGCTTGTAGCATAATCTTAGAGTTCACAAGACTCCTTCACTAACTCAAAGGATATGACATTCACTGTCAGAAATAAAAGAGCGAGGTATAGACTTGGATTCTGTAATCATTCTCAGATATGGGATGAATACACTTAGGAGCTCTCCCAGTCTTTACTGGAGCATTTTAGAAATGACAGACCTATAACTGTCTGGGTGGCATCCTCTGTTTTACCTGTTTTCACACCAAAATACCACAGAATAACCTCTAATTTTTAAGCTTTGATACACTCTTCAAGCCTCGCAGGTTTGGCATCTGCTCTGAAATCTGGTTTGGCATCTAAGACCAAGTCAAAGAAAGAAAAGGACAAAAATTATTCTTGAAAATAGGGTTTCATTTAATTAGCTATGTAAATGTTGCAAGCTGACTGTATTAGGTTAAAGATGACAAAGATGTGTCTACATACTGTCTTGTGTGGACAGCCCTGGAGTACATGGGGCCAAACAATATAGGCTACTTCTTGTAAGGGTAGTATTCAGATATCTAACTTGGGAGAGACCTTTCAGCTCAGGTCACAACCTAACTGTTACTCATTACTAAATTGCTTTACTTAAAAGTTTCAGCTTGGACTTTTGCCCTCTGTCTTTTGTGCAGCTTGCAAAGGAGTATCATGTATAGTGTATGAGAAAATGAGGTTAACTTTGAATTGCTTTTTAATTTTCTCATGGAGTTTCATAGGAACTGAGCAAGGAGGGTTGTAGATACATACAAAAAAAAAAAAAAGAGTCAAAAGAGTCACAGACACCATCAAACTACTTGAGATGGTGAAAAGTAAACTTTGTGGTAGAGTTCTGGAAAGACAGACATGTTGCTAAGAGTGAAGTAGGATCTATTTCTTCAACAATCTTTTCTAGCAGCAGCTCTTATCACCTCCATTCCTACTCCAATGTTTCCCATGTTTCTCTCCTCCTTTACTTCATCCAATCGGAAAAACATAGGAAACTAAGTGTTCAGAACTCTCTGACATGTGTAACTCTTTCTCAGATTTATTCCTATCCTGTTCAAGATAGGGATGGTACCCCTATTCTTTGGGAAGAAAAATTTGCTCTCACCTCTGGCAAGCCTTGAGCTGTCTTTCTGAGTATCCCAGTTTTGTTATAGTCAAACAAATCCAAGTTTGTACAACATGCTTAGTACCATCGATTTTCCTGTTCTTTTTATAAATGTCTATTCCTTTCATAGAGAGCCTACAGCTACACAGAAATTTGGTATCTCCCCTTCTGATGAGGACAAACTATCAATCTGATTATTTTAATTTTTCAGCAGAAAGAGATTTCCTAGGAAATTGTATGAAAACATTTATTTAAGTAGCATTAAATTATATATGTTATTTTTTTCTGTATTAGAGAAGTCTCACCTACCATGCTATTATAATATACTGTAATATGCTGCTGCTTAGAAATGAGGAGACATAGAAGAGATGGTAAGAAAAATGGAAACCAGATTTCTAATAGTTGAAGAAAATGAAAGTATTTCAAGAACATTTCTTAAACATTATGCAAAATGTGAGAGCACTTTTAAAGGAATGAAACTGTATGTATTCTTTTTATTGATTCATGTACTGCTTAAAAAATATCTTGCCAGTATGTGTAAAGTAGTAGGAATTGTTAGTGCATTATTCTATGTATATAGACAGAATATGCCTAGTCACTGGAAAATATTCTTGCAACTGTTCCCTTTGGATTTTCTCTTACCTAATCCTGGAATCAAAGTAAATCCATGTGTCAGTGACAATTATCCTTTAATTGAAAATGAAATGTGAAGAAAAACATTCCTTTTTGCTAGCCAGAAGAAATTTCAAGGACCCAAGACTGTACTGTCTAACTGAATTGATGGCATGAGTATCTTCCTCACAGAATCCAGCTTGTCCATAAAAAAGTATAATCTTTTCTAATGTTTTGGCATTTCCCCTCAGTTTAGTGTATCATATAATTCAGCCAACTTTTTATGACTGAGGAAGGAAGAATGTGTATGTTCAGATTATGCTCACACATGAAACATAAAAGATTTGGAGGAAAAATCACATCTTTCAACAGCAGGAGAGTATCTAAGACCATAAAACTCAAAATGCGTGTTTCAGGAAATGCAAAAATGCTAGAAGCATCTTGTGATAAGTTTTATGAAGAAACTGTGTAGCTTATGATTTCTTATTACCTTGTAAGATAACACACTTTTCTCCATTCCTAAAATTTGGATTAAATGGAAGAATGGATATTTTTTAATGTTCTATTGTGGTGCAATGTATTTAGTACAAATATGGGAGTATAATACATTTTTCAAAAGATTTTGGGTTTGAGATTTTGGTCCTTTTTGGTATTCTGCTTAATGCAATAACAGATGTTCCAGCAAAATTGTTTATTCAAAAACCTGATGTAAGACACTGAAATAAAAAATGCAGAAAAAAGAATTAACAAGGAAGCAGCACTAAGTTTAAGGGGAAACGGTGACACTTGAAGCTTCAAATGAACAGGAAAGAGTCTCATTCGAAAGTAGGGCAATATTTACAATAAATAAATAAAAAACCCCAAACCAACACTGATTAAGCATACCAGTTTTTAACATTTTAGAGGTTTGCTCTTCCATTCTGTATCAAGTAAGTGAAAGTTACACTTTCTTTAATCAGCCATGGTATTGCTTAATCCTACAACCTTCTGTTATAGGACTCAGATACAGCGGACTGAATTGTGGTCATTGAGGTACTTTCATCTGTGACACGCTAGTGAGGTCTGTGCAGTGACAGGTATTACTGAAAACATAATTTATTTCAAAATTAGAAAGAAACAAAATATATATTTATGTTCTAGGCTGCATTTCACATTCTTCTGCTTTCCCCATGAACCGGATTCAGAGTTTCTGTCTTGAAATCAGCATTTGATGTGAGCAACTTTATTATTATGGCATAACTTGCTTCTCGCTGAGCTGACACTTTAAAACAATGAAAGACTATCCAGCCTTGAAAAATCCAGAATAGATTTTTTTGTGTTGGAAACTGAGTGATATTTCCTTAAGAGTCTTAAAAATATAGAGAGTTTTAAGAAGATTGGAAAATCAATTTCAAGTCTTCAGTGCTTGAATTTACTCAGATTTGTAAATGTACACTATAAGGGCTTGTACTATAAGTTATATTCTAATTCCCTATGTTGTAAAGAAGAAGGACTTTGGGTTGTATGAATTTTTCATCGTCCTTTATGTTGTAATATCCTTTTAATAGCCTTTATGCTGTAATAATCTGTTTCTCTTAGGAAAAGAAATCAGGGAATCCTGGAAATCACAGAATTTTTGATGTCGGAAGTCACTTCTTGAGATCATTCAATCTAACCTCCCTGCTTAAGCAGGATCAGCTAGAGCAGGTTGTCCAGGACCATGTCCACATGGAGATCTGATCTGTCTGATCCATCTGATCCAAACGGATTCCCACAGATGAAGACCCCATAACCTCTTTGGGGAACCTGTTCCAGTGTTTGGCCACACTTATAATAAAATGTGTTTTCTTCTGTTCAGATGGAATTTCCTGTATTTTAATTTGTGTCCATTGCCTCTTGGTCTGCCAGTGAGCATTACTGAGAAGAGTCTGGCTCCTGTGTCTTCATTCCCTCCCATCAGGTATTTGTACATCTTGATAAGACCCCCCCTGAACCTTCTCTTCATCATTCTGAACAGTCCCAACTCTCAACCTCTCCTTATGTACAAGGTGCTCCAGTCCCTTGGTCATCTCTGTGGCCATTTGTTGGACTCTGTCCAGTAGCTTCATATCTCTCTTGTACCGGGGAACCCAGAACTGGACACAGTGCTCCAGATGCAGTCTCATCAATGCAGAGAGGAACAATCAACTCCCTTGACTTGTTGGCAACATAGGTCAATATATACATGCTTTATTTATATGTAGTACTGAAACAAAATGACAAAACAGATTACAATGTAATTCGTTGTTTCACACAGAGCACCCATAACAATGTCCCTTTTCCAGGAACAACTCCCAAGATCTCCTTCCACTTTCAGGGAAGAGGATAAACTTTTCAGTTGTTAACACAGCTTCTTCTCTTCAAATGAACTCCATAGGAAAAATTTAGAATGCTGAATAAAATGGCCTCCCTCTCAAGAAAAATGTCATACTTCCAGTTTGTTTCTTTTCCATAGAAGAACAATGAACTGGAAATTATATTTTTCTCCATAAAATAGTATTTTTAAAGATTTGGGGAAAACAACCAAACAAACCAACCAACCAATCAACCAGTCAGCAGAATGTAGTCCAGAATGATAAAAAAGTAATGCAATTTGGAATTCCTAACTTGACATGACAATTATCCAAGGACCTGAATTTGTTCATGTACCATGAAAAAAAAATTGGAAAACTATGTATATTAGAAATCAGTAGTTACACTATCCACAATGTTATATGTGTATAGAATTAATATTATCTTGGTAGTTGAAGGCTAATTTTTCAATGAAAATATTCTAACATTATTTAAATGAAAATATTCTTACATTATTTAAAGCAGATTACCATAATTGCTTTAGAGTACCCTAAGATTTACAACTATAAGAGAACTACTGAAAAGTGAACAACAGTTAAACATAGAACTTTCAGCAGTTCCTCTGTTTTTCTTTGAGAAATCCTGGTGCTGAGACCTTGTTAATCTCAATAAATTTTATATAAATTTTTACATCGTTTATGACACCAAAGCATTTAATAGGATCTTTTTGGAACAGAACATTATGTTTGTCATTCAGATGTAACTTTATTTCTCATTTAAATTTATGTTAAATAAAGTTTTGACAAAAGCAGAATGCTTTATTTTAATTAAATAAAATTATAGCTTTATACACACAAACATTCTTTCTTTTGAAAAGGAAAACAATGTAATTTTGTGAAGTGCTAAGGCTTGGACAATAGGCCCAAGCCAGAGTTGACCTATAGATGAATCCTGTATATTTTATAACTGATAACCATTGTGCTAGTAGGTATTTTGCTAAGTTATAACAAACCACCTATTCTGATGTAAAAGGTGGAAGTGTTGAAGCCTGAACAACAGGCCCAGAACTGAAACTGCTAACTCAGTATGTAATCATTAATGAAATATGCATGGAGGATGTAGCTATCTTGAATGTATCTTTCCCTTCCTTTGTATGTGAATAGAATAACGGAGTCACAGAGACAGGTGTCTGTCCTCAAGGCCTGATGTGAGACCTTGCACATAATCCAATCAGATAAGCAGAGAAACTCCCTTAGCTTCTTCCTTGAGCCCTGGCCAGGCTCTGGGGGGAACCTAATGTGAGATTTAAACCAGATATTTCCACTTAAAACAAAGGTGCCAGCTATTCTGGCTTGCTGATTTTTGGGTATATAAGGACCCACTCCCAGCGACTTTGGATGCTTCACCTATGGGTGGACGCACCGCGTATGATTTCCCACTTGCCGGGACAGGATCTCCAAATCCTCGCTGTAACCGGGGCTCCCCAGCGACTGCGGATCTGGATGATGGTAAAGTATGCAAGTGGTGATGTATCTTTCTTAATCACTATTCTCTCTCTCAGGTAGTAATGATTTGATGCATTACCCTGTATTTTCCTATTTGTTTAAGTGCACTATTCTTTCTTTTCTTACTGTATGTTTTCTGTATTATTCTGTTATATTATTTAGTTATTTCTAGTAAAATATGCCTGCTCTTTTCACTTTGGTGTCTGAGTTTAATTGATATCCCTAATCAGCAAAACATTTTGACAGAAAATCCAGTACGCATCTGATCTAGTTAACAAACCTAAATAGACTATTTTATATTTTTGACTAATTGTTCATGTCTTAAACCTATCTCCCACCTCTGTTTTCAGATCATGACATTTTGGAAGAATCAGTGCAACTGGTGAATGGAAAGACATTGTTAAAAAGACAATGTAAGTTAATAGCAGACTTTATTAAGATAAATATAAAATTTGAGGCAGAAATAAAATAAGTTCATGAGCTTTCGTTTGTAGAAGCTTGCTGTCTATTAACTCTTTTTTCCTGTGGAGTGTTGTCCTAGTTCAGCTAGGATAGGGTTAAGTTTCCCCAGCAGTGGGGAGGGAGCTCTAAACGGGTCATTCGATACCATGCTGATGTCAGGTCCAGGTGCCCAAGCGTGGGAAGAGCAGGGACGGCTTTTTTCCGGGTTGATCCCCTCACTGCTGTATCCATGCGGTATATCTCTTGTTCTGTTCATTGTTATTACTGTTATTGTTATTGTTGTTGTTTGGTTTGCTGTTGTTGCACTGTTGTATTAACTTTTTCCTTATCTCAAACCCAGGGTTTGTATTTCACTCCCTGCCCCGTCCGGTCCGAGGGTGGGGGAGGGGCAGCGGCAATGTGGTCTTGGGTCCCAGCAGGGCCTAAACCACCACAAGTGGATATCTGCTTGGATTTGTTTTGTGTATGTTGCAAGTTTAAACAGTGAGACATTCCTTACATATGCTGCAGGAGCAGCTGCCATCTAGTAGGATATAGTGAAGTTTCCTAGAAGGGGATGTTATTTTTCCATAGAGATTTTACTTTTTGTTATTAATATTTTGTCATTCTCAAGTCAAAATTAAGGTCAACTTGAAAAAGGGGTATGCTTGCACTTCTGTTGTGTAAAGGTGTAACATGTTGTATGCTGGACCCAGGACTCAAAGCTGTCTCCCTAACAGCAGGGGAGATAGCTACTGTATTCCAAAATATTAGTGGCAAGTATTTTGTCATCTGTGAGATCAGATATAATGTGGAATGTTATGTGACTCAGTAACTATCTTCATAAAAGCTAGAGGATAAGCAACATGTAATACCGGGTAAGCTTATGTTAAGTTTGGATTAAAAATGTGCATATAACTTTTTATTTTATTGGGAAAAAAGAAAAGATAGCTCTATGAATACCAGAATCATATTTAAAGGATTTTCCATGGTTCATAAGGAAACTATGTAGCAATTTTCAAAGCAAAACACCACAATACATTTAAAAATAAAAATCTTTTGTTTGAAGGTCTCTAAATGAAAAGTTTTGAAAATTTGTTTAAGGAGGTAATTTCCAACCAACTCGTCACAACTTGTTTTAATCAAGCAAAACTGTACATCTTTGTGAAAGATTTAAATGAGAAATCCAGTCCCAGCCAGGTCCTTTTACTATGTAAAGGGCAAATGGCATCTTTTGTGGTCCATGTTTTGTAGCCAGATGGTTTCTGCACCCTGCAACTGCTAAGTGTAACATTTCCTCATTCACAACCATAGTAAAACTAAGTTCAGGAGAACTACATCGGAGGAGTTCATACATTAATTACTTTTCCTTCCAGAAGTTTATCTTAGTTTAGTTATGATATTCTCAGTAGGCCTTTGAATAGATTTACAGTCTGTCTTCAAGAGCTGGTCTACATGGCACAATGCAGGGCCATTAAAGAAAACCTGAATTAATTCTGCACATTTTTGATGAAAGTCTCAATGCAAGCTAGCAATGTTGGTGTATTGCTCCACTGTGACTACTATACCACTATTCTCACTCAGGAGAAGCTCAGATATTCCTAAACTATACATTTTATTGTTTCCAAATGGACTGAAAAGGAAATAAAATATGGAAGAAGGAGACTGAAAATCATCTAACAGCCACAAAGTTGTTAAAAATATAACAAATTTCTCCTTTGTAAAGAAGTAAACAGTGCTGCATATTTTTTCATCTCAGTAGCTAAATCTTAAAATATACCAACAAAAATGGAGAAGAAAGACTTAGTTTTAGTCTTAGTATTATGTGTCATTTTTAGTGTGATAATCTTCTTTGGCCCCTTAACAAATTATCTGTAGTACAAAGCAATTCTACCACAACGTTATCACACTTTGAGGATAGTATGAAACCAACATTATCGGTAGCTTATGCAGGAGATTATTGGGAGATCTCGTAGCAATGTTTTTAATGTAATTAAAACTGTGGAATATCTGGATTGCCAAGGGTCAGTCTTCAGAAAAAGAAGGTCTGAGAGCGGTTTTGGGGACTGTGGTCTCTGATTAGGGACAGATTTTAAAGACTCATGGACCTTGAACTGTGGGACAGGGGTTGAGATCTCTGGAACCATGTGAAGTACTTCTCTTCCTCTTTACTCTGCAGGATCCCTAAACGACCCAAGGATTTTGGTGACTGCCAGCTACAGATTTGTCTGTGGTAATGCATTATAATTAGTTAATATGTGATTGTAGAGTTGTGTACCTAATTGTGCGCAAAAAGTTGGAAAAAATAGTTAAGACATTTCATTTAATCCCACCTAAGTGACTGATTCACCTTTTTTTTTTTTTTCCTTTTTTTCAGATGTCTGGGTCAATGTACTGTGGTTGTGTTTTGTGTGCTATGTTTTACTCCCTGTTTCTGTTAGTCAGAGAACAATAATACACTAATGGTTTGTTGAGGTTTCTTTTATTGCATTCTGCTGTGCTCTAATGTCCAGTATCTAAATGTGAATGTGTTTAAGGATATTGAAGAGTTAAGAAATACAAGCTATCATACTTAAAGTAAAAGTGTAATTTATGGAGACTAAATTGTGACTTTTAATTATGACAATAATGTTTGTTTACTGAGCTATTAATTTTCTATAACCCTTCTATTATTTATTATTCTGAGTATAAAATTTGTTTGCCAGTGGAAGTGATAAACAATCATAGAGTAGAAACTTAGTCTAATTCAATTTATTTTCACTAAAAAAAAGAAGTTCTATTGAGTTTGGATTTTAATACTTTTCCTTTCCCTATGTTTGTAGTTAAATCCTTTTGCTTGAGGTTATATTAGAGAGAATAATCTGGCAGACACGCTACCAGCCTACTTGATTAAAGTGCCATGAAACTGAAATTGTTTAACACTGTCCTTCCCCTAAGAAAAATATGGGAAAGTTACTTATTTTTATTACCATGTCCTTCATACAGCCATATTTGTATTTTCTCAAAACCTATCTGCCTTTATGTGCAGTTATCAAACCATGGTTCTTCTGCATTTCTTTCTAAAACCAATGCAAGAAAATCATTTTAGAAGAGAAAAGAAGGTTCAAGTTGTCAAATTTCAAAATAAATTTTGTTGGTGGCTCTCAGTAACCATTTAGGAGTTAATCATAGAAGTGGTCAGCTTGAGGTAGTTTTCCCTTGAGATAAATAATACTTGGCAGGTTTATTTCAGTTTTCTGCCTACAGGCCAACCATTCTGCCACTGGCTGTTTGCCTTGATGTCTGTCATCTGGTTTTGCTCTCTTCCCCATTAGTGTACAAAGTAGATCAAAACTAGGCAATAAGCCATTTGGACTCTGTAAGGTCAAACGTTTTCACTGCAAAGGATATGAAGGCAACTGCTTGCCAATAATTTTGACAAAATGTGAGAGATTTTAGAACATGTACATCTTCAACTGGATTTTAGCCATGGAAACACACAATCTCCATTATAGTGTTGTAAAATTTGGAAACAGATACCTAACAGAAGGCTAACTTGAGATTATAAAGAGAGAACTGTTTGGCTCATTATAAAGTCAGATGTGTTCTATAGCAATTGAGTGGACAGCAGAGACCCTAATATTAGCACATGGCTCATTAGAAATGAATTTGAGTTTAGCCTTTTTCTTCACCTAAACAGAATAACTAACATACACAGGAATCATCCTGAAAATACTTGCACCACCTTTTAAATTCGTAGAGTCTTAATTAAAAGTTAAAATGCTATCTATTTCACTTTGTAATTAAAAACATGGTACTGGCTGAAAAAATGCAGGAATATGAATGGCATGACATGAGCGACAATCAAATACATGTTAAAGTCCCCTATGTCTGGTGGTAAGTGCACTGATTAACCTTTTCCTTGTCTGCAGTGGTCACAATGCATAACAGATAGCAAAGTGTTACTATTATAGTATCACATTCAGTGCATTGCAGGTATTAAGGGTGACTTACCATTTCTTTTACAATTTCTGGCTTTATAATTTTGCTATTCTAATTTGCATTTTTCTGAAGCCTGACATCCTGGACTATGATGAAATAATAGCCACAATAGAATCAGTGGCAAAACTCTCACTGATTTCAGTAGGGCCAGAATTTCAACCAGGATCTTTGCAATAATAGAATTCTTTTTCAGCTAGTCAAACATCCCTCTCTGATGCTTTGAAACTATTGTTTTGGTGGAAGAACAGTGTAAAATATTTAAGTGATACTTCAATTGATTTAGAGTGTTCGTTTTTAAAAAAGAAGGGGAATTCAGCCACTGGACCTTATCTACAGATTTACTACTTTCAGTAGCAAGTGCCTGTTGCCTTTCAGAAGATAAGCATGCATGATCAACACAGAGTGACTTATTTTCTCTTGTTGGTAAGACACATGTGCATAGCTAAATCTCTTAAGTATTATTATATTCTGATTAATTGTCAGCAATAATTTTTCTGGCACTCTCATATAATGCTACCTTTTGTAGAATTATTTGGGACTGCTAAGGAGGAAACACAGTTGACTACCTAAAATATTCCAGTGCACCCATGTCAAAGATTCATGCAGGAGAATTTATCATAAACCTACATAATGGCAACACTAAGACATCTAAGGGATTTCTACCTGTAGTGAAGTTTTATCAACACTTTCATTCTCTATTTTTCACTAGATCACCTTGGCATTCAATGGCTGTGAAACACTGTCAGTTTAGACTAGGAATTTTCTTGGATGGGGAGGATTAATCTTTTTTTAGTAAGTCCTGATAAATGGTACTGACAACTACTAATGTAGATTAAGAATAAATCCTAATTGAACTAAAAAAAAAATTGCAAATATTACAGATTAAAATAGAAATTAATGCTGCTACTAATAATAGCAATAATTTCTTCTGCATTCAGCATGATATGATGCAGAGTTTATTCATTCATTAATTGATACAGAGTAGTTTGGACAAGGTAATTTACTGACCAAACTGGAGACATTATTCCTGAAAAATACCAATATGAAAGAATATAATATTTGGCAAAAGTAAAAGGGTGGCAAAGGAAACCTTCATAGCAACTTCTCCAATTATGGATTGAAAGGAGTAGCTCATGTTAGAGCTTTTTATTTAGTTCGAAAGAGTGACTTAATAATTGCAAGATCTTACTGAGCTTTTGCTTTAAAACTGTATGAAATCATCTCTGGTTAGAAGTATTGCAGATCTCTCACAAGTCTTAATCTTCCCCAGAGAGGTAAAAGTGTAACCCAAACTGCATCAAAAAGCGGTACAATTTAAAATCTAGGATCGGCTTTCAAAAATATTTTACTTCTTTCAGTGTTGTATAGGAACAATCAATTACTTTGCCCATATGTCATAAAAAGATGAAATCTATCAGAGCAAATAGCAAATGGGATTCTTACTAAAAATTAGAATTACTAAGGAACAGTTAGACTTTTAATGGACAGTGAATTAACAATTTCTCATCACATAAGCATAAAGTTTACATTTATCAAAAAATATGTTTAGAGTGGTTTCCCTCTTTGAAATGCATTCTTATCTGCTCAGAAAAATAAAGATGAAAATAAATAAAATTCATTTAGTTTATTTCCCTCTAAGTCTCTGTTTATGAAGTTAAATTTATTTTATCCCAGTAGTCCTTAGGATATTCTTGTCTGTATTGCTTTTTAGTACAGTAATTTTTCCTTTATGATCATACCTGGTTTTTGAATGATAGCACTGTTTCAGTTGGCACTTTCAGTGTATTCCTTATTTATCATTCATGTCTCTTTTACATCTGTAATCATCTTTTTGCTAACTAAATTTGATTTTCTTCTAATTTTGAGAAATCAATTAGAAATGCCATGTTTTCCTTAGAATAAGTCTAATGTGGGAAATGCAAAATTTCTGTTTGTTGGAAACATTAAAATCTCTTTCCTCATAATTGTCTGTGTTATTAAAACTTTGTAAATAAAATCAATTAAAAGTAAGTTTAGAAACTTCTTTACTTAGCTTTTATTTTAATGGATGAAGTTGAGAAATGCTTGCACAGCTCCTAGATAATTAATTTGCCCATTATTTGATCTTTAATCAACATTTCACATTTTTTCAGCATTTATTTTTAATAGTGCCCTGCAGTTTTTACCTTTATTTAGTTTTCATTTTATTTTCAAGACAGAAACACAAAATGGGTACTTCCATGGCTGAGAAAAACCCAGCAATAATTAAGTGCACCTAAGAAGAAGAAAACATTTTATCAACCCAAACAAACTCTGAGTTTATTGTATGATATTATGTAATGTAGATGTATGACATTAAAGATAGTTTGACATTAAGCTGTTATATTTCTGCAGTGCTGCTGTTCAAGCATCTGCATTCACAATCTATTTTACTGCAAGCTGAAAAATAAATCTTTTTCAGCAACTTAAATGCAGTTTAGAGAGAATACATAATAATTGGAATGAAATAAAGTAACCAATTATATTTATTAAAAGAACAGAAAATGTGGTAAACTTGGCTGTCAAAGGAGGTGCCCAACATAGTGTACAGCATTTTTCACTAGAATTATTTCTTTCTCTACTTTCTCTGTTTTTTTCTTAAAAAGAAAAAGAAGTAGAAAAAGAATATAACTGTGAGGACAACTTTAAAATATGTTTCCATTAGGCTTTAAAAAAACCCATCAATCTGTAGATTTTACCCATCTCTAAATTTATTGCTATAGATTAATAAATTTCAGAATATATTTAAAAAATGTAAAAATGCAAATATACATGGTAAAAAATGTGAATTGAAAAATATCAAAAAGTTGATATAATCTATTGTTTTGCTGGCATAAATGCGTTGAGATGCTTTTAAGACATGACAAGCATGTAGTGCTGTTATAGCCACCAGCATGATTTGGGAGTATAGTTGGATGCACGGCAAAGTGAAATGTCTCCAGCCATGTGCAGATATCCCCCAAAGGCAAGCAGATATCCACAAAACACATGCCATATCATAATATGAAGCTCAAAAAAATATGTTCAGCTTTTAAAAAATGGTATATTGTGAAATGGCAATAAGGCCCAATGTTGTTTTAACATAAAGTACTGTAGCTTAAGAGAAGTCAGTGGAACTTCAGTCCAGCTCAGAGTCTGATTCACATTATGCCACATGAAGCTCTAGTAGTACCAAGCATTCAGCAGGAATTGGTTGGGTTTAGAGTGCAGAGTATGTTGAACAGCAACTGAGGAGTGTTGGTTTTCTTTTCTTTCTCAGAAATTCTTCTTATTCCCCCTAAAAACATAATATTAGTTAGTTTTATAAAATGGGACTAAACCTTGTCTCACTGGGGAATAGAGAGAAAGAACTTGGGCCTGTTCAAATTGATGTAACTTTTTTTCATATAAAATATTTTGGGGTAAGTCTAGCACAAAAGAACAAAGGATGAGATCCACAAGTACTCCAACTAACTTTAACTACAAATGAAAAAAAGGAAAAATATCTGCTGATACATTTCAGTTGAACTCTAAAATTTATTGGATAGAGGTATCTCAGAAAAATAGGTACTGTGGAGAACATCACTTCAAAAATATGCCTAGAAAAATGAATTTTATGTGTTTTGTTGTCACATTCCCTGTAATGTAGCAATCTACTGTGAAAATAGGAACATAATAAGGTATAGGCCATCAGGAAATATGTACTGGTGTTTGGCTAGGGACACAACTGTCTAGTTGCTTAGAGTTTTTGGCCTGAGGATGTTTATGTTAGCAGCCATTTCATTACCGTTCATAAAATGATCACATCAAAACTAGTCATAAGAAATCACTGCATTTCTATGCCAGCCTGAGACTGACACTACCTCCTGTGATTTGAAAATGAGCTATTCCAAAATGCTTTAAGGATCAGAATTGCATTTAAGCCATCTATAAGGTCAATTACACAGCCTTAGGAAGAGTAATGTTGTTTATGAAGTGGCAAAATAGCCAGGAAAAGGCAGTTGTACCAAAATCGATGGGAAAAAAAAGTCTATTTAATGTTTGTGGGTTTTATAAAAAAAGTGTTCACTATTACATTTTGCACAGAGTTTGATTCAGAGAACAGTTACAGCATCAAAGTCCTTAATGTATTCAAAATCACTTAGTTTATAGATTCCTCTAAGTTTTTGTCAGAGCACTATGAACTTTTTTCTGTAGCTCCTCTGGCTACACATACAGCCAGAATTCAAGGTACCTAAGAAGTTCAGAGTGAAAAAGTCCTGCTTATTTACACAGCAGTTTACAGGATACATTTAAGGGTCAGAATTTTCATCTTAGCTCTGCAGGAAGATCAAGTCCCTTTTAGCTAACATGTAAATAAACAGCCTTTAACATATGCCTAAAATTACAAAACTTTTGTAGGACCAGTAAAGCTTCTCCTTGTTTTTCCATTAGAAATGGGTACTTATGAATGGATTTTAACAAAAATGATAAAATAAAACTTCTATTCCTATCGAATTTAAAGTTTCAATATTCTCTATGTTATGTTTGGACTGTAACAGAAGAATTATTTTCAAGCTTATTTTCAAAGCATGCTATGGGATTTAACCACAGAGTTTATAACCAAATTAATGAAAAATGTGTATCTAAACCACCTAGATTGCTTGAAAACATCTCACTGAGATTTTTTTTTTAGTTGATGTAAATAGTTGCTATTTTATTTTAATATGAAATAATATTTCTGGGATAATTTATATATGTTTGACTATCTTAAATAAACATAGATTGACATGTAGGAGTTAATGCACTTCATGGCTGCATTGACCTATAGATCATACTAAGTGTTTATATAATACCATAATAATAAGTGAGTATGTGCAAGCTTTACAAGTGAGTATGGCTGCAGATAATTCAGAATTAAAGGTCTTTATCCTTAAATAAGGAGACTACAGTATTTCCACCATACAAAATGAACCAATTATGGACTCTGTAAATCTATCAGCACTACTTTCTGTAAGTTTGCTGCTCAACAGGGTGAAGAGTAAAGTGTAATGATCACTGCTGTGCATAAACTCTTCAGTGATGTATAGCAGGCCTGGCAAGTTACTAAACTTGAGAGAATTCACAGTGCATACCACTCATGACACCAATACAGCAACTGTAGGCGATAGTGAGGGAAGTTTTGATTGCCTTGGTACTTCTAATATCACTTCTTTGTGCAAGTACCTGGTAGGTAGTTCTGGTAAGGAACATGAACTTGAGATCAGTAAAGTTTCTACCTGAATGGCCTGTAGTAGTGTGCATCAAATACACCTAATAAGAAAATGCTATAATTTTTGAAAATTTTGCTTATCCTTAGTGCAACTTTACTAGGATGGGTTTGGTCCACTGAATAACAGCACCTATAGACAGATTTTTAAAGTGCCATAGAAGAATTCAAGTCCAAATCCATGTATTTCATTTAAGACTTCTGCTTTATATCCTGGCATCAGGGGATATATGTTGTTATTAATTTCTGACTTCTTCAGCAGTTAAGATTTCTGGCCAGAACTCATAACTGACAGGATGGAGTGATTAAGACTCTTATTGCATTAAATTATAATTTTCTCATTGCAGATTTTTAGTTGACAAAACATTTTGAAGTTATATTAATCTTCTTCATTATTTACCACATGCATTTCTTTCTGCTACTGATCAGTGTTTCCACGAGTCGTTCCACTGTATTAGCAGGGAAGCCGACACCTCAAAGGTGACCTTATTAGCCCAGGATGGCTGTCTAGCTAGTCACAGTGTCAGGCTATGAATGGAATCTATTGCTATAATGAGTGCACCAGGGATGTTACTGCTTGGTGGTAAATGGATACAGCCTCTGAAACAGTGTCCAGCCTATAGTCAGAAGGGAGGGCTTCTATTAAAATTAATATCCTGCTTGCTATTTTTTTATCAATGTATTATTGAAATGGTGTTCTTTCAAGGTTGCACAGTTGGTTTAATGCTGATTATGTTTTAAGCCAGAGTGGATAATTAAATAGGATAGAAATGAGTGTAGGGTTATTCATGACAGAAAAGATGCCAAGAACTGTACAACAAAGGCATCTTGCTGATAAAACAAAAAGAGCAAAGATAAATTTACTGCAAAACTATTAGTTTATGGGCTCTCTTTGCTATTCTGTAAAACAAATGATTAGAACATTTTCAATTTTCAACACATTAAAACAAGTCTCCAGTTGGTACTTCTGTTGCAGAAACTCTTGTATGAAGACAACAAAGGAAAAGCAAAATGGCATGAATTCCCTAAATTTTATGGATTTAAAGCTACTACTAATGCAAGACAATGTATCTTCTCAGGTAACCCCAGATCATACAATAAACAAGCACAAGAATTCTGAAAAACATGATATTATTACAAAGTCTATATACTAGACTACAATGTTTCATGTTATAGTGTATAATGTTTTATTTCATTAATTGGTTCGTTTCAGGGAGTGGGGATTTTCTGCATATACTGAATGCTATCTAAGTCTCATTAGCACATAATTGCATTTCTTCCTCTTGTTGATGGTGTATCTGCAACAATATTTAAACACTGTAGTCCTGTGAATTTGATCAGGAAAGCTTATTCACTCAGTTTCTTCCACAACGTTTTGGAAGTAGTAGGAAACTAATTTTATGATTTCACTGGAATCCTACTCAGAGAGATGAAGAGTACTGCTTCCATTTTTCCCAATGAAATATATTTTGGTGCGTCTGTTTTCACATTAAAGGGAAATCCATAGCAAATCTCTTTCTTACAAAGGTTTTTAATGGTTTTGTTATGAAAAAATGAGGCAACTTAATCTGTTTAGATGGTCTGTTACCATTTCAGAAGGGGTAACGGGGGCCCACTATATATACACAAAGTAATGTGATGGCATGTGGATCCGCAAAATAATCTGAAACAAGCTCTTTCAGAGTTAATGGTTTTAATAAATGATGTGATATAAATTTTGTTTCTGCATGTGAGTGACTGCACATACAGATTTAGACCAGTATACTGCAAGCATCTGGGGCCACTACATTTTGTGGAAACAAAATTACGGAATCAA
Source organism: Strix aluco (assembly GCF_031877795.1). Classification (NCBI taxonomy): domain Eukaryota; kingdom Metazoa; phylum Chordata; class Aves; order Strigiformes; family Strigidae; genus Strix; species Strix aluco. The sequence goes on along the minus strand of NC_133934.1, from coordinate 100,084,289 downwards.
TGGTGCACTTCAGTGAGCATCTTATGTTGTTTCATTTTATCAGATGAGGTGTGAGCAATGTAGGATCAACGTATAGGAAATATTGTTTCACAGCAGAGGGCAGACATACAGAATTATGCTTTTTTAAAAAGTGATTTTTATAGCTTATGTAATAGTCTAAAAGCAAAATTGGTTCTACAGTATTTTGCTGAGCATCCTACTGGTTGTTCAGTCTGTCATAATATATAAAATTTCATTGCTCTGATACCACTGCATCAGCTTCTCTAAGGTACTGCATAGTAGACACAATTAAGAGTAAACTAATGTCCTCAGACTCTACTTCTTCAGTCTCAGAGATCTGAGAAAAATGCATTTTTTCCTCTAAGCCAGGATTTTATATAGATTGTTAAGCATATTTTCCAAGGCCTCCTCATTTAAGATTTCACATTAATTACCAACTTTCAAGTGGCTGAAAATTTTTTACCTGAAATTTTTCCATTTAATTTCTGAAGTTGTTTGCCTCAAACCTTACCTCTGGGAAGGGAAAAAAAAACCAAACCAACTTATCAAGAAATTTTCCCATAATAATAGCAGGGTAGAATAAACTGGTATGGAGTAGAACTGAGATTTCTTAGATCTAGAACTAAAGCACAGTTGGCTTTCATTCTTCCTCCTGGAGTTACCATTCCTGGAAAAGGTTCAAAGCTGCATCAGGAGAGGTTCGGACTTGACATTAGGAAACATTTATTTACTGAGAGGGTGGTCAAACATTGGAACAAGCTTCCTGGTGAGGTGGTTGATTCCCCAAGCCTGTCAGTGTTTAAGAGACAATTGGACAATGCACTTAAAAATATGCTTTAATTTTTGGGCCCTTCCAACTGAAAATATTCTATTCTATTCTATTCTATTCTATTCTATTCTATTCTATTCTATTCTATTCTATTCTATTCTATTCTATTCTATTCTATTCTATTCTATTCTATTCTATCCTAAAGTACTACTTTAGTAGTATAATATACTCAGGAGAACAGCACTTCCCAGATTAACTGTTCCAGTTTAAAATAGGCCTATTTTTTTTAGGGTCTATATTCAGTCAAACACTAACCAGTATTTTCATCAACAAATTGGATCTTACAATGAGATATATAACTAAAAATTATAGTTTTTAACGTTTTTCAACAATTTCTTATAAGAATTTTAAGTTTCCTTTAAGAATTTCAAGTGGAAGTATTTTAAGTGAAATTGTAAAAAAATTAAGTGGAAGTGGCTCTAAAGCCTTACTATATTAAGTATATATGACACTTATAACTTCCTCTTACCTTGAAAGACAGTTACCCCGTCAGACAAAGAAAAAAAAATTTGAATGTATTGCTTATATTTTTCCATTTTATTTCATATTTAGGACTTATTAAAAATGCTTTAATGATTAGTTCTAGACTTCATTTATACTATAGTTTTGACTTGAACCAAGTCTCAAGGACAGTGAATTTACAGAGCCTAAATAGTGACATAATAGAAAATATTTGAAGTACAGCTGAGATGTAGCAGGCACCAGACCTGTGAAGAAATATCAACCAACAATTTTTAAAATTTATGGGCAACACCAAAATCTGAGGATTTGCAAACACTTTCCAGAGGAAGTTTACAAATAAACATGCTAAATACTAGAGCAAACTGTAATTAAAAAGAGAAATAGAATGTATGAATACAAAAAGGGAAATAATAGGTAACCAGCACAGCTAAGGGAAGATTCTAGGAGGTCTGGAATTACGATAATTCATAAACTGAAAAAAAATACAGTTGAAAGAACACCCAGAAAAGTCAAAACTTATTGGAAGACATATTAAGAGGATTGTAATATGTAAGACATAAGATATAATTTTATTTAGAGCCTGTGGGTTAGGGAAATTACAAAGACTAACAGTGATAATAAGGGAACAGAAGAACATGACCTAAGAATAAAGAATGAAGGAACTAGAATAATTTAATTTCAGAAAAAAAAAAAAAAAAACAACAACCAAAGGAAAAGAACTGCAGGGGACTTAAGAATTTTCAAATATGTATGGCTTGATTTAGCTGACTGTTGTTGATTTAGCCTTTTTCTGTTCTTCTATTTCAATTAATGTTTTAAAAAAATGTATAGCATATGATGAAACACAAGTCAAAATTTACTTATTCCAAATAATTTGTTTGTTTATATGGAAAAAAATAAATAGAACAATGATGTATTTTCTTCAGTATATCCACTGAGGACAGACATCATCAGCTTAATTTACAGATCAAAATATTTAGTTTAGACATCAAAAAAAGAGAAGACTTTCTTTCTATAAAAAGAAATTAAGTATTGGAATTAGACTTTAAAAAAATATAAAATCTACATTTACTTAGAGAGACTTCATAAGACTATCACAAAAGAGAACATTTATTTTTCAAGGAAAGATTTGAGTCAAGTCATATTTCAGTTTGGTACCTGAACTGTGACCGCTATGCATAGCTTGAGCTATTAATCTGCTAGAGTCAACCAGCTATATCACATACCAACAAACATTTGCTTCTGATCTGTGCAGCAGATTTTCTCTGAACTACTCAGAGGTTACAGAAGAAAGAGAAACTGCCCTCAGGTCTCTTGCAGATTCTGTCCAACCCTCACTCACTTCAGGGGAAATAATGGAGAGAGTCAAGAGACTGGCTGGAGTTCAGCACTACCTGGTATAATGAAAAGGTGTGGAACTAGGGCACAGTGGCTGATCTGTCTTGGGGTGAAAATGGGGCAACCTTTACTGAAATTACTGAGATGCTCTCAGCAGATATTGTTTCTATCCTGTATGAAATTATAAAAATACTGAAAAATATATGGGAAGTATTCTGAAGTGCTAAAAATAGCAAGCATTGATAATACCTTTACATTGTGATGCCCTTTTAGAAATGTCTAAATAATACTAACAGTGACTGAACTAGTTTGTAATGAAGATGGCTGTATAATCCATTGCAGGTGTGCAATCAACAACAATGGGCTTTGCTGTGTAAATCATGTTCACTATACTGCCTAACACTATGTTGTTCTTTATTCTCTCCTGCTCCTGAGATGCCCCTTGCCACAGGAATATGAAGAATGTGAAGTCTGCCTCCGAGGTACACAAGTTCTTGGAAAAGAAATGGGGACAAGAAAGCTGGAACAGTGTTTCAGGAATCAGCTGTGACTATAAGAACAAGAAAGCTGACAGATAGTAACCATGTCTTGAGTTATATCTGTGTGACTGAATACAATACCACAGCCCCTTACACTAGGACTTGGATGCAGTGTGCTAAATTACTACAGTGCTTCTCCAGTAAACGAACATATATAGCTTCTCAGCAGAATTAATGAATTGAGGTATAATCCCATGGTTCTACAATTTCCAGTTCCAGAATTAGTCTGTTTGGAAGTAGCTCAGGTATCTCTGAACAGCACGGTATTCTTCTGTGTAGCCATACCTAAAGAGCTTCACCACTGTTAAACTTGTATGGACATATCTGAACTATGTTTTTCTGTGAATACTGTTAAAATCCAGTTCAGCTTTTTCTATCATATAATATAAAGCTTATACTGCAGCCAGTGGGACTTATAAGAATAGAGTTCAGTTACAGCTTGCAGCATTTTCTGCACAAAACCTATACATTTATTTCCTCCAACTCAGGCTGTGAAATAACATAACTCCTGAAATAGCATGAGGAAACTGATAGCTTTTAGTGATTAAGCTTTGAATAATATATTTCAGCATCCCCAAATTTGATCATTATTTATTAATTTTGTTTTGTTATTCTGGTAGATTAATAAAATGTTCTTAGTTTTAAATCTTACTGAATATAAAGCTCAATTAATGTGTGTTTCTGGTCCTCTGGAAATTCTGAAGAGCAGTGTTAAACCCCTATGCACCCAAGAAAGAAACAGATCAACATCATTAGTATTCACCTCATGTTTTGATAACTTGCCAAGTGTTTTAGCAATAGATTGCACAAATACTTTAAAGTGCTGGAAATCTACAGTAATATATCCACATATGCAATACAGAATTCAAAATAACTGATTGGGTACCTCCTTAGATTAGATTTAAGAGTCTCTCCACTGATGCAGAAAGAAGGCATAGCTGATGTAGTATAGCAACATTAAGGAACAGTCTTATTGTTATGGAGAAACCTGAAGTTTCTGAATTCTTTATTACATTGCAGAGAGATGAGTTCTATCCTAAGAGAGCTGGCAACTGTGAAAAAGAATCTACGTGTGCAGCATTTAAAATCTATGTGAAAGTAAATCTCCTTGTCTGATTTGTTTAGCTGCAGCTTGCACTGTAAGGCTTTGTTTCAAAAAACACTTCTGCACTTGCTTAACACAGCTGTAGATGCAGAAGTGGAACTGAGTCACCTCTGCCTTTGAGGTTCCTTTCCGTTACGTATGGAGTGCGAATAGTGGGAGGGAACATCAGCAGATGTCACATAGCTAGAATGGGATTGCCTGTGTTTATAACAGTGATTTTCACTTTATAGGCTTATGAGGTATTTCTTTTGTTCATACACTAATTCCATCACTGAGGGAAGCAAGCATAAATTCTTTTACTTTCAGTGGGAGTTTAATACATTAAACCTGAGTAGATAATACTCCATACCGTCTGGTACATAAGAAGCACTTTCAACCACTACAGAAACGCAGCCACCCCTGGGATTCAATACAATAGTTTTGGATAGTATTCCTCTCTTATTATGGAAAATTAAGAGATAGTTACAATTTACTAGAAACCTCGGCATAAACTTTAGGCTAACAAAATATAATAATTCTTCTTTGCTGCTTGTATTCCTGTATATGGAAAATATGGGATACCCACTGACAAGTGAATTTTCAAAAACAGTTAGGTCTTTGTCTTTTATGTTTTGCTCAAAGAACAACTACTTTTAAACATTAAAAAATATATTTTATGTTAATATTTATTATATAGTGAATTATAATTTATTAACATTTAAATTAGTATAACATTATGTTACAGTAAAAACATTGTTATATCTTAATATATTATCATGAATGTTCATCAATTTGATCTCCAAACAATAAAACTACAGAAGAAAAATGGTGAACTTACTAAAAATAAAAAACCAAAACCTAATTAAAAACCTAATTTATAAAAGTTGTTTTAATAAGAGTACATTCTTCTGGAATTGAAAAAGGAAAGTTTGTTCAACCATGACGTAACAAAACAGGTCCAAAAACTTCTATTCCAAATACTAACAAAGGAAAGACAGTAATTTTTGTTCAGTAGATCTTAGTTTCCCTGGATTCAAAGTGTTATCTCCTTTCTCAATAACAGTTATTTTTGTTCGTCTCTTTTAATTTGCAGAGGAAAAAAATTTGAAATAAAATTAATTCAAGTGTGAATAGCATCAATGCAATCATTAACGAAGCCTTAACTGCAGGTCCCCAATTTCTTCCCGTTATACTTATTCATTACAGACAGTGCCTTTCACACATACACATGTGGAGAGAATTTATTTATTATCGGTATAAAACCAAATGTACCAAAGATTCACTTTTAAACTCCGAGATGAATGAGTGAGTTCAGAAATTCATTCAAAACAATTGTCTTTTTATTCATACATGGCATATGTGTGAAAATTCCATTTTTTAATGAGAATTTGATTTGAAAACACTGAGCCATTGATCAGTGAAGTCCCTCAAAACTATTTTCATATGATCTTTATTCAGAAGAGAGAAACCTAAAAAAGGTTGAGTTGTGACTAATGGTTTCCACTGTATCTTGAGAAAGATACAGCTAATTTGCAAAACATGTCTATTAAAGAATCATCCACTAATGTCCACTTAAGCCATGTGGCAACTTGTTAATGCACTATGACTTTGGGACAAGATCACTGACCAACCAAAGAGAAGTACCTCTGGTCAACACCATCTCTGCATTAAGCATGTGTGCTTTTGTACATGCTTCTAGTACAGAAGTTGGACTCCAATATACTCATATTTTATAAAACCTCCCACTGAAAGGTGGAGGCAGAGTTTCCAAAGAGAAAAGTTTTGTCAGTAATTAAAATGGCTGAAGGATGGGGTCGTGCTGCAGAACAATGATTCTGTAGTGGAAAACTGCTAATGATTGTTTTTCTGATGAGTTTGTAAGGTGCTACTCTGGTGTGCCTTTTGTATGATTTAAGAACTATTTCAGAAATCTCAGAGTCTGAAATTCACTTCTTACTTCTTTCCAATTCATAAGCCAAACTCAACAGAACGCAGAGTAAGTTTGATTTTCATTACTAAATTCTTGTTTGACTAAAGAAGTTACAAAGGCCATAGAAGCTTAAATCTCCTCTTTGTGAGTTTAACTGAACTGCAGTTATACACTAAAATTGTATGATTTCTTTGAGGCTTTTGGAATGATGGATGACTCACATTGATATTAAACTCATTAAGCATGTCTTGGGGGAAAGCTAACTTCAAAACAGGTTTCATTTTATTTCCCCCACTCCTCAAAATGTTTATTAAAATAGAATATTTTCTGGGTCTCTGAGAAAATGGTAGTAAAATTTCCTAACTGAAAGTTGTATTCCTTATATTTAATAAACAATATTTCTCAGTTATGTAGACAAGACCATTTATTTATAATGTGAGAAAAGGTCACATAGTCTTCTTTTGTTTTTATATTTTTGACACCAATGTGGATTTTTTTCATTGTTTCGGACTGTTTATTTTGTTCTTTTCTAATACAAACTCCTTTGGCATTTTACTGGACCCTTTTCCCTGTGGGCTGAAGTTCTCTTCCTTTTTAATTAGATTGACCTTTTGGTTCACTTGGCTGCCCTCAGAATGACTGAGAATGACTGCTCTTTTGGAAGGCAAGTTGAAATCAGCACAGAAAGACTGAAAACAGTCATGTGAAATAAAAATATTTTATGCAGCTATCCCAGCATTATAACTGCATAATCATTATGTTCATAGCCTCTAACACAAAGAAATACTGGCCTCTGCAAATTTTGTGACATTTTAATGACAGGTTGTTTCTCATCTTCTTGAATGAATGCTTTTATAGTGCACTTTGTGACTAATATTTTCAGAGTATATTTTTACTGTCCCATAATGATTTGCTTTTTTTACCCTTCCAAGTTACAAAGGGTAAACTTTAAGTAACTACAACGCATAAGGCCCTTTGCTACCATCTATTATATAATGTGTATTTCTGTTCTTTCTACCAGCATCACAGAAAGAAATTACTATTGAAGTTACATTTTCTAGGTTAAAGACTAAAATCAATGGACTTTATTTGAATCTAAAAATGATTACACATCATTCAAGTAGTTTAGAAAGAAATAAGAAGAGTGCCCTATTCAGGCTTATATTATTGTTCTGAATGTTTAATAGGTAAGGCAAAAACTGTTTTCCACTTTTACCATGAAGACAATAATGAACAAAATGAACAAGTTTTCATTTACAGCAATTACAGCTGAAGTTAGGGAGCAAAGAAAGTCTTATTTTCCTGATATTTTAGGGGATGAAAAGGAATTGCTGCCTCATCTCCCCACCCAGTTGGAGTTTTTCTGGTCTACTAATAAATATTGACTCAGGTAAGATTCATTCCCAGTCAGGAAATGCCGCACAGAATTCCCAATAATAATTGAAAGGCATCTGAAACTCAAATGGGATTTACTCAACCAAGATTAATCTAATCTGTAAGGGCTTTAGACTTCTTAAAAAGTCTGTGAGAAAAACCTGTCTTTTTGGTAATTCTCCCTAGGACCATAACGATTAATCTATCTTTCTGCATCTAAGGAGTTGCATTCTCTAATTTTCAGGAGCTTGGTAGATTTTCAAGACAAGAGGATTGAGTGGTTGATCCAGTTAATCACCGATTCACTAATTTTCCTTCCCGAACAGTGGTCTCTTGTGTTAACAGTCCATGTCACCCCTGCCTTTGCCCTGGAACAAGGTCCCCAGCTACCATTGTTGAACTGCCACTGACAGTAGTTGGAGGTTTTGCTTTTTCCTCTTGCTGCTGATCTTTAGAGCCAGTAGCTCACTGAGAAACATTGTTACTTTTGGAATAGTAGAATCACCACCATCTATCTGTACTTTTTATTGTTGCTTGCTTTCTGCTTCTGTAAAGACGCATCTTGGTCTTATAGTCATAGATCAGTCTCTATCATTTCATGGAAATTTCCTAAATCCATTTGCAAGCACTTCAGTTAATATTCCACTTCTACTATACCCTTTTAGGATATTTACTACTTTGTCTATGTTAAAGTGTAATAAGCATCATTATTTCCAGGACTACACCAAGATATTTTAGTTCTGTACATAATAATCTAAAAGTCCCATGATCAAGCCTCATCAATCCTGTCTTACAAGAAAGCAGAAATGTTTCCCCTGATCTGTTTCCCAGTCTTTTTGCTCTACTCCTGAATAGGTTTCTAGGTAAAACCAGGATACAGAAACTTAGCTATTTGATAAAAAGAATTTTTCATAAAATAAAGTTTGACATCTCTACGAGCAAACACTTAATATCCCCTTACTCTTAGGTTTTTGTCCCAGCTGTTGCTAATCAGTTACTTAGCTGCAGCTGGAGAAGTAATTGCTCCAACATTAGGTCATTTATTTTTGCAGTATAGGATTTATACCTCCATCATGGCGTCTAGAGAATTTTGGGTAATGAGGAGTTCATTTTGTAGAATTTTTAGATGGCATGTTCCTTGTGTGTTGTTAGTCTAGATTATTGTAGAAAATGCTAATCAAAGTATTTTTGTAAACCAAGACACTGAAATTTATTCTCTTCGGAAGAAGGGAAAAAGGCCTTCATCCTCTACGATTAGATAGGTGTAGTTTGGATAGATCAGAGGGAATATCACATCATGATGTACTACACTTATAGGGAAGATGAGTCAAAAAGATTAGAAAAATTAACAGCCCTTTAGACAAACTTTGTTCTGAAGAGGTCTTGTTTCATTTTGAGGAATGCATAAAAATTTACTGTTCTGAAGTGCAACCAAGTGGAAGAAAACTAATCTATCCAGTCTTAAGACATTCATTAAGTAAAATATTAATTAAACTTTTCAAATAATTGGAAGTAATCACTGCTGCATTCCTTAAGGAACCAGTCAAATTATTAAATATCAGGCAAATGTAATATTTGCTCAAAAGCTCAAAGACTTTTCATAGCAAAAGAAAATGTTATGCTATCCTTATTTCCTTCTATAATATTTTTTAAGAACAACAATTACATTCTTGAATGTTGCTTAAAACTAAAAAAGATTGGCTTATATGTTTACATGATCTTGTGTATATGTGTATTTTCACATTACAGGAGCAGCTGGACCTATTTCTCTAGTAATTTCCTAAAAACTTACTAAGACATACCTTGATCACAAAACTTACTACCTCACCCTCCACAGTATTCAGTTTCCATTAAAATGTGCAGTGTTGCAGAATTCAAATGTAATGTATGTTTTCTCATGAATTCAAGACTTATTTCTATTACCTGTAGCACTCACTTTTTTCTGTTTCATCAGTACAGTGACTTAAATTGAAATTGAGTGTTTCTCAACATATATTTTGCAATGGTTTTGCTTAATTTTCTTTATTCTTCTTTATTCTTCAGTGAAGAATTTGTTAGGAGCCCACTGAATTATTTTAAAGTCTTCCAAAACACTTCTATATGGTTCGTGTATTTTATATTGGTTAGTCCTCATAGATACAGATAAATGAGATTTAAAACTTTGGTTAAAAATATGATAGGTGATTTAATTTTTTGGTAGATGCAAACGTAAACAGTACTGCACCTCCCCCACTCCCCGTGACTGACTAAGCCCCTAGGGGTGGAATGTGACTCACTGAATAAACCTCTTAAATGGAGGAAAGCTCAGAGGAGATGGGCAAGGATGATGTGCCCATGAATCTCAGGGAAAAAGGCAGGATGTCTGACCACTGTTGTTGCAAAAAAGCAGACTTTTTTTCACTACACAGGGCACTGGAGCATGGCCTTCATTTTAAACAGCTATCAACAGTTGAGTGGATCAACTGGTGGTGTAAATGTTTCTCCCTTAGTTCATTAAAAGAACATGAATATCTCCCTGAGGTAGTGAGACCAGCAGGGAGGGAGTGAATTCGTGGCTCAGCCCAACATAGGGTATAAAAACTAAATAACTAACAAAAGAATTTCAAAGAGAGGAACAGGCTTGAGCTGGCTTCAACCCACATATTCCTTCCTGGCCACTGGGGATGCCCAGTGTTGTGACAGTCAGAGAGTATTGGCCTCTGAGACACTCCATCCATCATACAAACATAAGTGGTTACAAAAGTCTGAATTCCAAGCTATGTTCTGCAAACCCAACTCACCTTTTTCCTGGGAAAAACCCATTAGCAGCATATAAAAAACCCGCAAATATTCATGCAATCATAAATTCATGCAATTGCTCCCCTGAAAAAAACAACAAAAAAGGCATTGATTGTGATAGATATAGTTTATTGAGTATACCAATGTCACCAATCAGCTGTCACAAACATCTGACATCCTTGAAATCTGTCCTTTACATAAGTCTTGTGCTCAACATCGTATCTGAGCACTTGTAGGTCTCATACCCCCAGAATCTTATATTTATAATGAGGGATTTCTTGGCAGCATCCTTCTCACGCAACTGACAGTGGATTTGCAGGTGGGAATTCCAGCCCCAGTAATTGAGACTACTATTTGACCTTTAATTTAGTTAATTAATTCCCTTAGATATTGTTTTGAAGTTTTTTAGGGCTTGTTTCGACTGAAAATTTTGATATTTTTCAAATATCTAAGTATACTAGTTGCAAACTTTGTCACACATATCTAAAGATAGGTTATTAAAAGCTGAACTCAACATTTAGGATAAGTTCAAACACAATATTGTGAAGTGTTCACCAATACAATATTTTACAATCACAATTGAATCATTTAATATCAATCTTAGGACAGTTATGACTCATAATTCTAAATGTAGTAAAGAAAGCAGGTGGAATGATGCAGAAGTATGAATGTTTTTAGAAGAGTTTGTTTGTTGTTGCTGTCTTCAGGAGTTAGTCTGCATGCGGTTCTTCATTGTTTGTAACATTAATAATAGTGGTACTAGGTTCATCTCTGTGACCTGCCAGCATACAGCTGGTATTCTGGAAGTTTCTAAAATTCCAGAAGCATATATAAAAGATGCATTTCATTCAATAAAGATGGAGACATCATTGTCCAACAGAAATAACATCTTTGGCTTAATTTTTTAAGTGCTCTTTATTAATTTTGGAAATGTCTATATTTTTAAAAAATTGCTATTGAATATTCACAGAAATATGATGCACATATACACTGCAAGATTAATACAAGTGCTGTTTATCCCATTGGATCTTGTGCAGCATTTACCAGTACAGTCTCCTAATCTGTGCCACTATCCTGAAGTGCAGTGAAAACAATGAGACTGGATCCCTGGCTTCAGTTTCAAATTTCCTTTCATTTCATTTTAATATCATTATAAAATATACTGTATATATTTATGGAGAACATAATGGGGTTTTTCATTCAGGCTTCATATGGGTGACGACATTGGGTGCTCTGGCTGTTCATATGGACTATCACACACACTGCAATTGCTTTCCATCATCCCCAGACTGAAATGTTAGCATTCTGGCATAAAGAGGGATTATCATGACCCATATAGCAAAAGTGCCAGAAGAATTCTGGGAAGTCTACCTGCTGTCATTGTTGGTATGTCCAAATTTGATTTAAGAATGTTCCTTGTTTATCAGCTTTGGGAATGGTCTGCAGCAAACCTGCATTTTGTGAACACTAAAATTTTCATTTATTACTTCAGCAATCTCATTAAAATCAAGGAGTCCCACAGGTTTGTAAAATTAAACTGGATATTCCCAAAATACAAAATGCAAAGCTGTGACTAAAAAATGTCTCTGCATATTATCTATCCAAGAGAGTATGCAACAATAATCATGGCATTCTAGTTGCAATAACGTTAATAATGAAGGAAATTCACCTCTCAGATTCCTTTTATTATAAATGAATAGAGAATATCATTAAAAGTTTCCCCAGAGACAAAATTTTTGGCTTCATGAAGGCATAGAAAAGAAAGTAAGTTCTTGGTCTGTGCAACTCATTAACAAAGGATCTTTCAGTACTATCTTTGAAACTGGTTTAGCAAATGCTAAATAAAGCCAAGATTATAATGAAATTTAAGTACCTTAAAACTGAATTCTGGATTTTTTACGAGCAAATACAATGTTGAAATACTGACTGAATTTGGAAAATACTTTGCCATTGGTGTAACTATATCCATTTATTGTTGCTAATATGTTGGCTTTTGACTAATATCTTAGGGTATTAGGATTAATGCACAACTATAGTACTTTGTAATAGAGATAACTTTATTTACAATTATGCTCATGCAAATTACCCTGAAAATGAGGAGTGGGGATAGCAGAGAGGGATCAAAAAAAGTGTCCTAGTGACTCCAGCAGGGCTTTCCAACAGGGCTATGCAATTTCATAGAAAAGGGCAGGGACTCATTGTAGAATTGTCAAGATCTAAATTAGTAGTATTTAATTATTTTATACAGGCAAAAATCTGTACAAAATTCAAGATAATGAAAAACAAGGTTATTCATTTTATAGCGCAGTCACCTTCCAGATCATTCCTTTATAGAATATAAACTTGATCTTTTCTTATTACTGTTAAACCAAGGTTTAATAGAAAACCCATAGATTGGTTAGCATATCCGTGGAGGACATCTTACTTTTTGTTATCCTGGTTACAGTTTTGAAAGATTGATGCTGTGTTGTGGGGGAAAATAATTGTGAAAACCATCTTTTAATTTATAATACCTTCACAGGTTGTACTTCCTGGGAGATTTTAGCAAGATCTTGCTAGAATATTTTACTTCTCTAATATTAGACAATAAACCAGAAGATTATATTGAATTAGTCTTTTTTTTTTAAATCTTATTCAATTAAGTGTCTTTAATGTTGGTATTTGGATGTATATACTCAAATTCTGTAATCTGTTCCAGATATTTCAAACCACTAATGCAGCACAAAGGGTTGAATCATCACAAGAGCTAAGGAAATGTCTCTGTTAAACTGCCAGCCCCACTATACCCTGAAGCCTCATGACCAGCTTCATCCCACTTAGCATAAGCATCCAACTAAAGTCAAAATACAAACCTCAAAGATAGGGACAAAGAGCAATTTATGCCATTGAAGGACTGAATGATTTTTATTTTGCTGGCTTGCTCAGTTGACTGTATAGAGAGTATAACTGTGCTTCTCATATTGTGCCTGTAATTATGTGGGAAGAATTAATAGGAAGTATTAATGATGATGGTAGTGGAGGGGAGATGATCTAGTGAAGTTCTGCTCTGCCTAGTCATAGGACCTTATGTCTGTCTGGACTGCTCTGTCTACAAGAGGTAACAGCACGTTTGGGGGACCAATCTATGCTTTTCTAAGTGAGGAAAAGTACACAGCTGTTCAGCTTTTTAATCAAGAAATGTAAACTATTCTCTGTGTCAGGAAATTAAACATTCTCTTGCATTTTTTATTGCTCCTTTTAAAAAAATTCAGATGCATAAAGATGTTTGATATTTCATTTAAAGTATACGGCTTTATACATATTTCTTAGAAAAGTAACAGGTACTGTGTAGATGAGGCTCTGAGGAAGCATTATTGAATTTCATTGATTTATCATCCAAAGGCCAAGAGTGTATGGTGGGATAAACTGTAGGCATTAATAAACTCCCTGGAAGCATGATAAGGATATGCTCAAAATGGAAAGAGAAAACTATTTAGATAAGACCATATTCTATGAGACAAGAATGTGATTATTTGTCTGGTATTCAGAGGCATTATAAAAATTGTGCACAAATGGCAGGATGACCAGATTGAATAAAGAGGTGAGCTTTACTAAGGCAATCTCTCTCTCTCTGTCTACAGATTTTTTTTTCCCAATTTTAATTTAAATGCTGTGTATAAGAGAGAAACAATACAAAATATAGACAAAAATTTTTACTTCAGATTTCAGCCTGTTCTGTCACATGAAAAGAAAATTGGACAAAGACAGAGTTAAATAAATGATGCTCTAAAATCCAGCAAAAAGCATTAATAATTGGTAAAAGTAAAGTACCACAAGTATTTGATCTATTTCATGCCAATTATTTATCAGTATTGAATTCAGATCCAGATTTGCAAGATTCTGTGACTGAATTTCTCAGTGATTCATAATAATTTAAGATAAACTGTTCTCAGGGAATCTTAAAGGGGATGAAACTTCATACTTTGCAAACTTACCTTATGTATGTCTTTGTGTGTGTTTGATAGCGTTCTAAACACTGTGCGTAGGATGAAGTAGAAATGCACATTCCTGTCACACATTATTTCATAAGTAAAGGATTTTGAAGTAAATGCCTCTGAGCAATTGTGTATCATAACAGTTCACATAAAAGGCAACAGCTGCACTCCATCATCAGTACAGTTCCAGATGTTCAGTGACGGCAGAGTTTTCTTTGTTCATTACATATCAATGATGTAATGCTTGATAATACCTGTTTTACAGACAGGAAAACAGAACACATTTAATTTGATGTGTGTTTCAGATAGATAACAGCTGTATGTTTTGGAAGGTCATCCTCAGATACCATTCAGATAGTACTTGCTCTCATAAAAGGAAACAAATCTTTCTCCATCATGCATGCTATTTTAAATCAAAGCATCTTTCCTAAATCATGACTTAATTTTTTAACTCTGTCTTCATCAGAAAAGAATTTGAGGCTGTAAATGACTAACTACAGATGACTGTAATAATAAATGTTAACAGACAACATGTAGGGTCTTTGGTCGAGTTTTGTCAGAATTATCTTGGCAACTAATGACTTTTAAAAACAATATAAAACTAAGGCTTTGGTCTTAATTTTTTAGCACTGTTTATATTGCACATTAGCTCAGACAGTCACTGATAGACCATGTTTTATTTCTAGGAGGTCATAATTTGCATCATCATGTGGGACATCCTTTACCCGTTTCTGCAGGAACACAAATAATGAGTTTACTTTAAAAAAAAGAGTCTCACTAATCTTTGCCTCAAATTCCTCAGTATCACTTACAAACCTCTTCACTTTCAAGTAGCAAATCCTTCAGACATACATCTGCTAAAAACCTAAACTAATCCAATGATTTTACAACATAAATCTGCCATCTTATTTAATTGCTGAAAGAACGACATAATGCAAAATTATAATATTTGTAATTTTATCCTTAGACAATCCAATTATTCAGGCACCTATCTTGTATGCAGGAGTCACCATGAAACACCTCTGTTTCTAAGAGGAAGCAGTAGTACTAGTGTCAATGTTATGAGCTAAGGATTTCCCTAAGGCATGGTTTCTATGTATATCCTTTTAAAAATATATATAGATTAAATAATACAGATTTTAAAAATGAGATTTTAATTCTTTCTTCTTATGTGAAAGAGTATCAGCTAATTTCAGACTTATGATAGAACAATAGGTCTGAGTTTTACCCAGTTATGACCATCATTAATCTGTTGGGGAGAAAGGGATATTGTACTTGGAGAACACAGGAGCATATTAGTAAAGTGAGAGGAGATAACATCACTATCCATGAAACAAAAGAGAGAGGTATATGACATTTGGGACACTGAGAAATGGGGTAGGACGAAAGGGTCGTTTAAGAGTTGTTTAGATGAGATGCTGGGGGATATAGTGTAGGGGAGAACTTTGTAGAATAGGGCTGATGGTTGGACTTGATCATCCCAAGGATCTTTTCCAACCTGAATGAATCTATGATTCTATGATTCTATGAAACTGGAATATGTAATTAAGTCACTCTCTTTGCTGAGATAATAATTTTCATATCTAGTGGTGCTATGAACTGTAGTTCCCAGCCTCCCCACTTCGAAATAACCCTTAGGTTCAGTATTTAAATCAGAGGTAAAAAGATATTCCACTAAGATATATTCTATTGGTAAGGAGGTGTTCCTTTTTTAATTGAT
The DNA here is from genome assembly GCF_031877795.1 of Strix aluco. NCBI lineage: Eukaryota > Metazoa > Chordata > Aves > Strigiformes > Strigidae > Strix > Strix aluco. The sequence continues at coordinate 100,068,261 of NC_133934.1, read as the reverse complement.
CAAATGTGTTCATTATAGCAGGTATCAACAGTGTCAGCTATAAAGAAAGGTGTACCAACTGAAATCTGAATTAAATTGTGACTGCTCTATGAACAAAATGAAGAACTGAGACAATTTATTTTGTTTCAGGCTCACCTAGAAGTTAAACACAGATTGAAAATGTGCTTCGTTTTCTCAGGAGAATAAAGTGTTAGTAGGAAAATAAAAGGGCAGAGTAATGAAAAAAAAGCCACACCCACCCCCACCCCCCTGAGTTATAAGAAAAGAAGTAGAGAAATAAGCTGTTGCAGATGCTACTTAGTAACCGTTACTGCTACAAGTAAAATAAAATAGTAGAAGATGAATCTGAGACAACTGGAAACATGCTATTAAAAAAATGTCTTTTGTCTTGCACTTGAGTTGTCCTAGAACATGCAGCAAAGACAGTATCATATTACCATATATTTGGCTTCTGTTTCTACTATTAATGCATTTTCACAGTTGGAGCAACCTAAGTTACCTTGGTAAAAGCTCAGCAAAATGTTTAAGACTATTTCTAAATTCAAGTATAGTAGGAGCACAATTAAATTCAAATCCTTTAAGTAGCTTACTGAATCCAGATATGAATGCTTGCTTCAGACAACAGTGAATGCAGTGGTAAAATTTCTGAAATATTTTTATAGGGTTTGGACTGAAAAAGAAATGCTTCACCCCTGCTTAAAAATATATCTTATTGAGGATACTTTTTTCCACAAATATTTAATTTCACTACATTTTGGCTTTCATGTTTGTTTTCTGAAAAAAAAAAAAATAGTCTTTCATTTAAAGTAAAAAGTAAAATCTATGATATTCAAAACAAAATCCGAAGTGAAGTTTGAACAGTGATCCCATAAGCTATAAAAAAATTTTATACAAAATTAATTAGAGATATAAATATGTATATATATGTATGTATATGTGTGTGTGTAACTAAGTTAGCCAGCATATAAAATGCCAGGTTATGTAACCAGCCAACAAAGCAGGCTTGGGTTTTTTTAAATTTAGTTCATAATAAAGTACAAGCAGGAATATAAAAATTAATTTTGAAGTGTATATTAAAAAAATTGAAAATGTAACTACTTGTGAAGTTTTTGAGATTTTTTTTGTAACTGTGAATTAATTAATTTATAGCAGCACGATTTTTTCAATATACAAGTACATAGTCCCTTTTGTTGACCTAACTGAAACTTGCAGAAACTCTTGAATTACTTTGTCGTGAAACTGATAAATTTCTCCTTTTCAACATGTTGCAGTGTTGCTCTTGACCTGATATGCTCACCATGAATTTGACAAGTTCTTCCCCAAAAGTATTATAATAAATACATTTTATGCATGAAGTTGTATTTAAAATGTTCATTATTAAAATCCTATCACGAACCAAAAAACTTCTCTAACATACTCAGATATTATCATACTGGAACTATACAAGGAAAAAGCATATGGGAAGATATGTTGGTAGATGAACCACTGCACAGCTTCTGGAAATTACCATTAACTTGACTTGTCATGTCATGCCCTAAGTATGAGATAGAGTTGTTATTACCCTGAAGTATTTTCAGTGTGGCCCTCAATGAAGTATATTTTCCTTGATAATTTTATATTAATAAGACCATGGCTGCAATCAGAATACACTGGACATGACATAATGTCATAATGACAGCAAGATATAATCTGCAATACAGTTTAAAAAAGATATTTTCTGGATAACTGTTGTCTTGCTGGGCTGCCTATAGGTATGTGTAATTTATCAGAACACATAAAGTTGGAAAATGAACATATATTGGAATATAGAGTCTGTGTTCAGGAACCAACACTGACGGACCTTTACAAGCTACGGGCCATCATTTTATGTTGCCAGGAATTTCAGCTGCTTATGTATAGCTTTCACAACTGAGACATGTAGAAATGAGAATAAAGGACTGTGAAGTTGGTCATGAGTAAATGGAGTAATTTGACAATGTCTTAATACTAATCTAAAGGTACGCAGCAAGAATCATATTTTTTTTAGAAATCGTACATACACCTTGGTGTATCAAGTTCTCTTTCAAAAGTAATCTTAATATGTACATCTAAGAACCTTTGAGGTGTTCAAGTACCTCACTATCACTGACAGACTCCATAAAGAGTCAGCGTATGTATCTACAACAGAATATTCCCAAAACACTTTTGAAAATGAGATCTGGGTTTCTACCTTATTCCTGAAACACTGTCAAAAATGATACCTCCTTTCTCAGGAACATATTAGCACCAAATTGCATACTGAATGTTCTAATGATAGAGCAATCTCATATGTAAAATAATATAAAATATTGTTAATAGTATGATAGTGAATTTACTTAGAAAGGATTAAAAATATTTTTGACTCACTGAAATATTGACATTCTAATACCTATTGTACTTAATGTAAATGGTATCACTCTGTTTAACAAATCCTCATTATTCAGGATTCATAGAGAAATTGTTTCTTTTAAATCTTATACTGTAGATAAAACTGACTGGAAAAAACAACCAACCAACCAATCAAACAAGCAAACAAAAAAAGGTGATTGAAAATGTTTTAAATAATTTTGTTGATTGATATCATTCCATTATCCAGTTGAACCTTAATTATTTTTCCATAACATAGCCATAAAATTAACAGTGAAGGGAGAGATAAAGCAAATACTTATTCCCTAGGCACTTTGTATGATACATTCTTGCCTGATTTCATTTGGTCTTATTTGGTTCTGAAAAGTCTTCAGGCAAAAGATATTGATGGCTTCTTCCTACTTACCAGTTATGGCCCTTACACTATTTTAGTGCTACTTGCCCTTTCAGCAGCATTTAATAATGGCAATCATGGGATCTTGCTATAAATTTTTGAGACATACAGTAACACTGATAGTTCCAACTTTTTCAGACTGTCTCTCCCTCCATTTTACCACTCATCCAGAGTTTGCCAACATAGTCACTTGTGTCTCTGATTTTGCAAATATTTTAATTGAAATTCTGTACTTGGATTAAGGTTTTTTGTAAACTATTGCACTTGATTTTGTCACCTTTTGATCTTTATCAGCACATATTCACAATAAAAAATTGGTGTTATTGTGAAGCTCTTTGTGCTGACACTTAACACTGTAAACAGGGTTCAGGAAGATTCAGGAAAAAGCAATATCATCACATTAACACTAGAAAACTATGAGTTTCAGAAATTTATGAAGGTTACATATTTGATTCTGTTTTACTCAATAAAATGAAACTGAAATGCAGAACAACAATGTCATTTGTTCAGGGTGAAATCTACCCATGTGCAGAAAGCCTCTTTTGTAATTAAAAAGCCATTTTGGATTTGTTAGAGATACAAGTCCTATTGTCACAACGAGCTGGCCCTAAGCACAGAAGAAAATTTTGTCACAAAAAGGAAAGCTCAGATGTTCACCAAGGGAACATGGAATAATGAATACTCTTTTTTCCCCACCTTGTGAGAAAGTAAGCTAATAGTGTTCAATAGATACTTACATGTGCTTGCTTCTCTTCCAAGTATTAAAGATTTATTTGATGCTATTGAGAACAAGATTTTCACCTCTGTGTGTGTTTCTACAAACTGGGGATGACTGACAAAAGTTGATTTTGAAACAGATGCTAACAATGGCAGTAATTTGAATGGCAAAAAGAAGCTGATGGGACTCTAGAGGGACTTGAGCACTGCATATTGAGAAGGGCATATATTGCCATTTAGGAAGGGTTGTTACTTAAAAGGAGAGTCCAAACATTTTTCAGCCGTTAGCCATGACTCAAGTTTAAAAAATTTTTTGCTTTGTAATCCTGTTTGTTCATTCAGGAGAGATATAATTTTAAGGTTATCCTTTTCCTCTTTGAATTGAGTTTTTAATACGAATTTTTCAGAAAAAAAACCCAAACCCAACTAAGTCCTATTATTTAGAAAATTATTCTTTGAGAGTTTATGCTATTATGTCTTTCTGAATTCTCTAACAGTTATAAAAGGGGGAAATGAGACATGGGTATGGCAATAAAGACATTGAGCTGTTTTGATGATCTTGCAATCATAAGTTGACAAAGCTTGGCAGAAGACAATGAGAGTGAGTGGAACACAGAAGCAGCTCACTTATATGTCAGATCATTCCTGTGGATATTGTATACAACTGGTCAGAAAACAGACTGTCTGTTTTTAAAGCCTTTAAAAATTACTTCAATGTCCAGCTTACTGGTTTTTGCTAAGAGCTTTGATTATACAACAGAGATTCACTGACATAATGTTGCCTTTAGCTCCTGTTTATCGTATTTAAAAGAAGATTGTCTTATCTTACAAAAATGTATGTCTTACGATGTAGTGAATAAAATTTTATACTTATGATAGCACAGCTGTACACAGGGCAATGTGCCTTGCAGTTACTCATTGAGTCTCATTTGCTATGCGTTGGTAATAATGCCAGTCTCATTCCTGTGATATTAATGGAAAGAACATGCTGGCATTTTAAATAGAGCCTCTGATTTGTGGCATTATTCAGCTGAATAACTATTTAAAACTTGCACACAGAAATATTTGCTGTACAGCACAATTACTGAAGTGCATTATCAGCATGAAAGCATTATAGGATCTGTGGATTCTGAACTTTAAAGATGAGAAATGTAAAATTCGTCTTGAAGTGAAAGTGTTACCAGACGATGTGTGATGACATTGATGATGATGATGATAGATAACTGCAACAAAGAAATGGAGATTTTTTTTTAGAACTCAGTAGTTTTTGCTATGCATTAAACCTTGAAAATGGTGAATATACTTTCAGCAAAAGTAGAAGATTTTGGAAGTTGATTATAAGAAATACTGCAAATCTGCAAGAGGCATGAAAATGACCTTACTTAAACATGAATAAAAATGTTGATAATAAAAACACCTATCTAAAATTATCTTTTAAGTATGTGAAAAATACTATGTGAACATATAAGAAGAGATTACCAACATACTTTTGAGAATTATTTTTATTATGTCTTATTACCTGTGATTTTTAAAAGACAATAAAGTTAGCATAATTTGCTATTAATTATTACACTTTTAAATGAAAAATTAAAAACAGAAATGTAGTTCAGGGTTTTCATTTCATTAGTACTGTATATCCCTAAAATATATGCTTTATATTAAATAGATTATATAGTGTCTATAGCAGTTGCCAGAATAAATTAATCATGTGCCCTGTGACCATAAAATACCAATGTATTAAGCAACTTATCTATTATTGCAGTAGAAATCAGATATTGTAGTTTTTCAGTACTGTATATCCTAAGGCTTACTGTATATAAAATATATTCTGTTCCCTAGAACTTTGAATTAATTTCTATGCCAGAATTCTAAACATATATTAGCTTGAAACCACTTATAATGAACAGCATTATAATGAATAAATTATAACAGCTGAGCTCATTTCCTCTTCTTTCATTTGATCTTCAAGAAGTAATCTGTAATCCTCCCTCATTTTGAGAAACTGACATAAGGTAATATAGTGTAAACATTCGGGTGTTTTACTACTAATCACTGCTCTGGATTAATAGCTACACTGAACCATCAAAATTCTTTAGCAATCTATCAGAATCTTTGTCAATAATCACTTTATTAATACATTTTATTTCCTGTCTCTTAACTAGTTTTAAATTCAGAGAGAGGCTCTTTACTCCCTTAGAGTTACACTATGACTTTTCCTTGTTTATGTAACTCCTACTTGGGTCAGTCATTCAGCTCAGCTTCAGCTGTCTGTGTCGTTAACGTAATTTTTGACCAAACCTCTTAATGTGAATATATTCTGCTGATGAACACTGTGATGGTTTTGGCTGGGATAGAGTTAATTTTCTTCGTTATAGCTACTATGGGGCTAAGTTTTTGATTTGTGCTGAAAACAGTGTTGGTAACACAGGGATGTTTTCGTTATTGCTGAGCAGTGCTTGCACAGAGTCAAGGCCTCTTCTGCTTCTCACCCCACCCCACCAGCAAGTAGGCTGGGGGTGCACAAGAAGTTGGGAGGGGACACAGCCGGGACAGCTGACCCCAACGGACCAGAGGGATATGCCATACCATACAATGTCATGCTCAGTATATCAAGCTGGGGGAAGAAGAAGAAAGGGAGGATATTCAGAGTGATGGTGTTTGTCTTCCCAAGTAACCGTTATGTGTGATGGAGCCCTGCTTTCCTGGAGATGGCTGAACACCTGCCTGACAATGGGAAGTGGCGAGTGAATTCCTTGTTTTGCTTTGCTTGCGCACACAGCTTTTGCTTTACCTATCAAACTGTCTTTACATCAACCCATGAGTTTTCTAATTTTTACTCTTCTGATTCTCTTCCCCAACCCACTAGCGGGAATGAGCGAGTAGCTGTGTGGTGTTTAGTGTCTGGCTAGGGTTAAACCACAACAAACAGCCACCCAAGAAGAATATCAAAGGGAAATTAGTCTTACTTAATATGGTTTTATATTAATTTATTACTAAACTTAAAAGAGAAAAGTTCTATTTGAAGCTTTAGGGATTGCAGACTTAATTAACAAGATTGATTAATTGTTTGCAACTAGTGTCTCTTTCTTCCATGAATCCAGGGACTGAAAAGGCAATATATGTAAACAGTAAACTGGTGTAACCATTCTGATTAAAATGACAGGCTTAAAATATAAGAAATATGGTCTCAATTTACTTTGTGTTGCTAATTCTTCAAGGGTGATCTCCAATGGGAAGCTTCCAGAGAGAAAGTCAGATTTCCAGACCTCCCTGATACTGTACCAGTTGCAGAGGGACTGAAAGGAAGTTTCCTTCAGTCATCTGAGTCAATTATCACATTATCAAAGGTAACATATATGTCTTGTTCCTGCTTTTCCAGCTACAAAGATTCACTTTATCTTTTTTGTTTTCCTTAATCCAAAACTAAAAGAGTTTTGGAACAGAACATACAACATTAGCCCTTCTTGGATTGAAAGTATAAATCAGAAAAGCAGCTCTAATTGACATTTTTGTTGAAAATTTTATTAGAGAGATCCAAGAAGGAAGTAACACAAATGGAAATCTCATGAGCAATCTCTTCAGAGCTAAGATAGACTGAAAGACATAAAACAGCTGAATGGCTAGTCCAGAGCTGAGATAGGCAGACCTGAGATACCAGCAGTCTGACGATACTCCCCGCAGTGCATATATTCCATCAGTCTGGCAGCACTGAATTCATTTAAGGGGGGACTCGTGATATGTGCCTGATTTCTGTAGCATGCATATGTAATTTGTTTGCTCTTGGCTAACAACTTTTTTTTTTCTTTTTTTTTTTTTCGTTCTTTCCACCTTATCTTAATCTTTTTTGAAACAGATGAATCTCAAAAAATAAACAAAAAATACTGGCAGCTTTCAGGCTACCTTTCCATCTTGAACTTAACAGGCAAATGGTATAGAACTTGTAAGCACAGTAGTCAAAGCTGCCTTTGCAATCTGTTGTTTGGCAATTTGAAATTAGGGGGTGGAAAGATTTAAATGTTTTAAGAGATGTAATTTTCCTATCACAGATCTTAGCACTTCAGCTATGATTTTCTTCTTTGCAGAAAGGAGTGGGAGAAGAAAGGGAGGAGTAGCATTTTTGAGGTGGCCAAATGATCTTAGCACTTCTTTCACATTTTGTCAGCTTTCATGCCCTGATTTTTGCAGACAGACCTCTCAGCCCAATCTAAGGTTTCTGAGTGCAAAATGTGGAAGGATCTTCTGGCAGGAATCATAGCAAAATTGACGTCTTAGTTACAAAGGAATTACGCATCAGGTCTTGGCTCTGGAAATTTCACAGCACCTCTCTCTTACAACAGTAATTCTATGAGATGCTAGAATATTGGATAGTGGCATAAAAACAACCTAAAGCAGATTTCTGTATTTAAAAGGCGAGAAAATGTTAAGACTGAAGGCATATTTCGGTATATTCTGTATTGAAAGTTATTAAAGTTATATTCAGGGTATATAAATCAAAAAGGATTGTCAAAAAATAGCTCTCCAGATGGTCTTGTTAGGTCCTGCAGATTTCATGCCCCGAGTGCCAGCTACTGGGGGGACTGGCATGAGTGGATTTGGTGCCACCAACTGAAGTCAGAGTAGGGGCATAGGGGACTTTGGCCTGTGGTGCCAGCAACTGGAAAGAATGGGTGGTTTTAGTGCCAGCTACTGGAGTGTGTGAAGGTCTCTGCTGCCAGCTACTGGGGTGGGAATGGTGTATGTCCTGAAAACCAGCTACTGGGGGAACTGGTCTGAGTGAGGCAAGTGAGGGGCTCAATGCTAGCGGCTGGAGCAGAACAGGGTGTGCCTAATGCCCACTGCCGAAGGGGGCCAAGTGTCTGTATCTGCCCCAAAATGGTGTGTGATGGGATTTGCATGCCTCTTTCACTAGCAAGCTTCAAGATTGACCAACAAGTGGGTAGAAGGCCCTTGGTCCAGCAATGATTATCAGGGCAGGGGGCCTGTGCTGGTATTTCGGGGGACATGTGAGTGTGGAGTCCCTGTGAGACGAGTGTGAGTGTGTGTATCTGTTTGCTGGTGAGCATCAGGTGAACCTGTCGAAGAGTAGGAGACCCAGGAAGTGGTGTATATGGCCTGGGATCCAGGCAGTGGTATTGGACAGACAGAGGGACCATACTGTACCAGTACTCAGGGTGATCCATGAATGTGTGTGTTCTTGTGAATTTGTGTGTGTGCTTTCACTCATGAAGTTCAGTCTCCACCAGACAAAGAGGAAGAAGGTGACTTGGTTGTCTGTACTTACATTTTATATATAGGTGCTGTTGAAGGCAGCCCCCTTGTCTGTGGTAGTTCATGCAGCTGGCCATGCACATATGTGGGACACATGCTGAGCTTCGCTACTAGTTGGATCTGCAGTTGTATCTCTCAGTCTGGCACAGAGATCTACTGTTCCTTGGGTGTCCAGGGCTGGGCTCCAGCAGCAGGGCAGGAGGAATTCCTGGGTGTGAAGTTGCTGGAAGCAGTGGTCTCTCCTAACAGTCCTTAATAATTGGGATGCATTTTCAGTGAATCTGTGGAATAAATAATAATAGATCATGAGTACTTAAAAAAGTAAGCCAGTTACAAATTTTAACCATGCAGAGAAAAAAACAACTTGTGCTTCCCTTCTTGCATAGCAGCAAAACTCAGTGAAAATAGCTATAGAAAAAACCCTCTGAAAACATGTAAATAATAGAATTAATGCCACTTTTCAAAAAGCACCTTTCATTGTAAAATATTAGAAAGACTAGAATTTTGATCTAAAGTATAAAACCCAGCAGACTAATCTGAAGTGTTCAGTTCATATATTTGTCCCAAATAAAGCTGGTTGGGATATGGGACTTTACAGGACAGGACTTACTATTTTAATTTTTCAGTAGGGGGTAATGACTTTAAAATTATAAAAATAAGAAGGTTACTTTTTTTCCAAAGTGAACCTTTGGTCCAAGAAAGTGTAAGGTGAAACAATATATACATCAGTATAAACATTTTCTAATGCACTGTCCTGATTTTGTCTTAATCTCCTGTGATGTATGCCTGTGAGGAACTACTAAGTTTTGATTATCAGAGTGAATACTCTTGGTCATGACTGAGACTATGTATGAGGATTTGGCTTATTGGTCTCAGTATATACTAACTTACTGAGTATGAGCGACCACATAAAATTTTTCTTCAAAGTTTCAACCTCAGCATAACTACATGCACAGGGAAGGGCTGGAGTCAGTCACTGGTAAACAGAAAAACCCACAGAATGGATGTGGTTGCAGCTGGTAATAAATCTACTGGAAATCTCACATGGAATCAAGCAGAAGTGAAGTAAAAGCATTATAAACTTTCATAAAGTAGATTTTTGCCAGTTTGGTGTTCAGAACCCTGTTTCACAGTAGAAATGGACCTAGAATGTGAAAACAAAATTAAGGTTGTTTTCAGTCTTTTATCACTGATAAGCATGTATAACCTGGCTTTGGTAAAGTAGTTAGCACTAGACATTCTGTCTGACATTCAATCAGTAAGTGAGTTTTATAAAGCTATCTCCTGAATTATAAATGCCAACAAACACAGGCAGGAAAAAGTATAATTTGCAGTTATAAAGTTCTGTCCTATTATTCTCTTTAGTGCTAACATTGTCCAGATTACTAATTAGCAACAGAACTGTTTAAATTTCTGTACTTGAATTTAGACATATAATTTATTCAACAAGTTCGCTAAATATGATTTATTCCTTCATAGTTTAATCACCAATTTCTTCTGTGGCAGTTACAATAGTTAATAATGTCATCTTCTGTGTTTCCTGTGCTACCAACAGTTTTCAGAAGACACCAAAAGTACTGACGTGAGAGTATAAAATAGTAAATTACTTGCAAAGAAGTAATCTGCCTTCCATATAATTCTGTATTTTTATGTTAAAACTTCTGAACTCAGTAGCTACAAATAATAAGCAGATATCTGCAAACTACTTCACTCAGACCTTAGAGTACTTGATATTAGCCCATTCTGGTCTGATCTACACTAAAAACAAGTGATTCATTTCCTTACAAATATTTTTGTGAGAACTTCACTAATTGTTTGGTGAAGTCCCTTGGAATCCTTTTTCATTGCATCAGTATGTCCCAGAATAAGCACATTTTCTAAGGAAAGGTCATTTCAAGTTCCAGAAATATTCATTTATGGAAATTTATATGCTATTTCTCCCATGTCTGTGAAATTCAGCCAAACTTATTTTCATATAAACATTTCAGAAGAGCAGAAATATTTTCTCTCTTCTGTTCCTCAGCAAGTTCCTTTTTTGTTCCAACTGGCCATGGGGCACTCTGCCCAGGGAGTATACGAAACAATGCCTAGTTCAGAAAAAGAAAAAAGAAAAAGAAAAAGAAAGTGTAAAAATATTTTACCTTCATTCCAGTTTCACTAGCCACTTCATTCTGATCATTAAATAAAATGCTTTTTTTGCACACATACCTATCTACTGGAGTGCTGCACATGCACTTTGCTACAATTCAGGAAAGAAAATATATTTGTGCTTGGCTGAAGTTTCAGTTAACAGTATATTGGCCAATGATCCTTATACTTCTCTGTTTCTTTAATATTTATATTTTATATATACACTAAATCAATAATTTGGGTGTTCCACTCTAACTTGAATCTAATTTTCTGAAATTCTTTTTAAGTAACATTTCACATATCCAGAACTGTCCACTTCCGTTGTCACAGTGAGCTTGAAACATCTCTGCCCCTTCTCTCTCACTCTGAGTTTCTAAAACAATGGGAGAAACAAAATTCTTAGCCACAAGAAAAAACTAGTGTTACTGCAGCCGTACACTGAAGACTTAACTGCAAAAAATCAGTGATATCTTAGCAAATGGAAATTGAGATTTTTCAAAGGTTTTATTTTAAACAAAATCTTTAAGCATGCATTTGAGTAAGTTTTCAGAAGAACAGAAAAATCAAGTCCTGATATGAAGGTAACATACCTGTTGAAAGACTTTTGCCTTTTTTGAAGCAAAAGTATTTTCCAGTTTCCTGTGAAAAGGCTGTCAGAATTTTTAACATTGGCAAGGCAAATATTTCCTTCATTCTCAAAAGTGAAATTAAAATAATCATGGAATATTTATTTAAAAAAAAATTAAACGGATACATCCAGAGACTGACATTAGATAGTACTAGACAGCATTGCAAATGGTTGACAATTGTGACCTTTAGGTATCAAAATTTTTTAATTGAGAAAATCCAGGGGTTTTTTTGGTAGAGATTTTTAGTTTTGGTTGGTTTGGGGTTTTTTTTAGGTTTTTTTTGGGGGGGTGGGGGGGGTGGGTGTGTGTTAACTTCCTTTCAGTTAGCAAGATTGCATACCTCCCTGTTTGTTGTACTCCCTTCAAATTCAAGGCAAACTACTGGGATCTGAATAACACCTAGAAGACCAGCCAACTGTTTCATCATAATGCTCTGTAATACTTTCTTTACACCCTTACCATGCTTATTATTTTCTTGCAACTGTCTTTTCTCTTCTAAGTATTTCACATTTTGGCTCATATAAAAATTTCATTCCACTTCTGGATGGAGAATGTGTTTCACTGAGTGCAGAAATCTGTGGGTGCCAGATACCACTATAGTAATCACTGTAAATGGGAACAAGACCACACCCTAAATAGTGGTTCACATGAAGAAGCAAGATAGAAGGAATAACTGAAACAGACCATTCCTGAGATTCATTGCTTAAAGAAACAAATCAACTTTCTCTCAATCACCTCAAATCCTGAATGTTATTAGCAATTAAACTATAAATTACTGCTAAAACCATGATTAGGTACTGAGACAGTAGTTTATATCTGCTCTATATGAGAATATTATATATAACTTCTCACCATGCTCTAGAAATAATGAGCACAATTCTTGACATCAAAAGAATAACCAGATTTAAAAATTAAAATTCAGACATTATAAAACGCTGTAAGAAATTTTACTCAAGCATGGAAAATGTAGGTGATTCTTTTGGTACCACACTATATCTCTTTCTGTGAAGAAAATAGAAACCCTGACTATAATCTGCTGCCCAAGGCAGCTCTGCACCATTAAAATCTATTTCCTTCCTTCTGGAGAATTAAAAGAGGATAAAAAAATGAAGTAACAAAATAATTGTCAGGAAACTGCAGTTGGATGATGATTATTATTGTTGTATTTTGTATTTTATTTTCAACTATAAAGATTGCTTGAACAATTGATGTTTGAAACCTGTCTAAAAAGTCAAATAAATTAAATGAATAGTACCTCCCCAGTAATTGCTTTATGGAGTTCAGTTTTATGATTATGAATTTTGTTTTGGCAAAATGAATCTTTCTATGTAATTGACATTTTAAAGCTACTATATAGAAATATATACTTTTTTTTTTTCCCTGAGTGACTTTGAGTTTAATTATTTGACTTTTCTCACTGTTTCATCATTCTTGTCTTCTCACTCCATTTTATACCAGTTCAGCAATCGAAGAGAAAAACTGGACTGCAATGCCCATAATGTACATAATTGTATTCCCAAAAATTGAACAGACACAAGTCAAGACAAGAATTTTATGGTCACTATGCATCTTTTCTCAGCAGGGAACTACTTCAGACAGAAGACTAAATCCTAGAAAAAACCTATAATACAAATCGCAGAAGATATGATGGAAACACAGGTATATACAAATTAGTGCTGTAGCAAGTCAAAATGAAGACTTCTTCAGGACAACAGACAAAAATCATGATCTATAAGTCAAAAAATTTTAATTTTAACCAGAACTTTCTGAATGCAACTTTTCCCAGGAAATGTCCAAGAATGTTATGGTATGGAAACTTCTGCAGAAGTTGTCTATTTGACATGAAAGTTGAATTTGAAATGTATGCATTTTCCACAAGATTTTTTTTAAAATACTCAGTCATATGAAAATCATATACATGATGAAAAAGTTCATCTTTATATTGAAGGTACTGTGCTACTGTCTTGCATATTTGAAGAAGAGGATGTGCATATATCTTTGCAGACTGTGGGCCTAAATTAACCAGGTTTTGGTTAAAATCCTTTTGAATCGTAGGGTGTTCCCATAAATAATATTTTAACATTCCTTAAGTGTTATGAAATTTCCAGGATTTGCTGGTTGCCTTAGTTGCAGCTTGTAACAGATGTTTCAAAACATAAGCCAGGTCATGAGCTGCAGAACTGAATAAACAGCTTTAAAAAAAAAAAAAAAAAAAAAAGATATGAAATGCTACCTTAGTTTATTATGTTAGCTAAGTTGCAAAATTTCCCCTGGCTTGGCTCTTCCTTTGTCTCCTGCTTAAACAGAGCCAGAAACTTAGTCTGAGTCAGTCAAGCCCCAGTTTATATTATTCTGCCAAATTTCAGATGTCATTTATTCTCTGTCATTAAATTATAAACAGACTTTCAATTTACTGAAAACTTAGAAGAGAGGAAGTATGGTCCAAAACATTTATTTTGGAGCAAGAGGTTCTACAAAATTTTGGGATTTCTAGTAACCTCAGATGTCTAGAGGAGAGGAAGAAACGGAGTTTCCAAAGTGCATTTTGCTCTCAAATGCTCATAACATATTTTTTTCATTAAAATAACCAACTCTCACTTACGTACTGCATCTTGGGTCATTCTTTCTTGGTTGGGTTCCTTGTTCGTTCTTTTCCCTTACTTGCCTACACCTATTTGTAAATGCTAATGGAAACCTGGACATATTTGCATAATACCAGCATTATCTCAAGACAGAATACATTTTTTTCTGCTTTTGCAGGCACCTTTTCAGTTCACAGAAAAGTTGCTATTGCTTTGATAGTCTGACTAGCGATGATGGTGTTTATTACTGGTCTGATACTGGATTCAAAAATCCCAGTGTTTCTATTGAAAAAGTGGAAATGATTATGAGGTGCAGTGAGGTATTCAAGATATCGTATGTTAATAGTGGTTTTTACCAAATGATTTTGATACTAAACCTGCTTTAGGATTTATGCTGAGTCGAGGACAAAGGCAATAGGCAATTATTCTCTCTCTTTTCCAGTTACATGTGTCTAAATTTGCCAGAGAGTAGTGTTGTAGAAGATGACCTAGAGGTCAAAACATTTAGAGTGCTTCCCTCCTAATTCCTTTTTCATTATTATTTTTCCATTGATCTTGTTGAAATTTGGAGAAGAGCTGCGGATACTGCAGGTCTGCAGACTTTTAAATAGAACCTGAAGCTGTGTAAAAGGGACTCTTTGAATCCAGTTAAAACAGTTTTATCTGACTGTTCACTGATTTCTCTTAACTGGTCATGATCTGCCTGTGGCAAAGCGTTTCTCCTCATGATTGTGAAGACTACTCTCCCTGATGCTCCTTGTGACAGTGCTAATATTGACTTGCACTTATAAAGGTCAGGCAGCTCCTACAGTTATTGGGAGTGAGAACACTAACTCCAGCAAGGATCTCTGAGAAGAATTTAACCTTCAAATTACAAAACAGAGTGCTCAGCAGACCCAGGACTTCAGCCAACTTGAAAGCTAAGCTTACTTCCCTGCAAATACAAATGTGGACTTCAGTGTTACCCCAGAAAAAGAAAAAAAAAAAATCAAACAACTAAATGGACAAAGGATCCAAGAGATATACATCTAACAGGTATTTTATTTTACTTTTTAAAAGATTGACAGACTGCATGGAAAGAGTCACTTTTGGATTTCTTAGCTTCCAAAACAAATAATGGCTCCTTCAGCTTTTAAGAGCCTTGCGCAGAAAGATAAACCATCCCACACATTCCTTTTCTCTATTGTTCTGACATTAGATCAAAGAAGTTTATTCCCAGTGAAGCACAGCAACTGACGTAGCTCACCTTTGAAAATTCTTCTCTATTTACTGTCATGTGGATTCAAGCTCAGAGCACAGCTGAGGTAATTTAAGGTCTGTAGGAATCTGGCTGTCTATTAGCGATCATGTCCTGCGGTACAATACAAGAAGGATGACAGTGTAGAAACAGGACTGCAAATGAGAATGAAGGCTCACTTTTCATCTTGATGGATTGTAAAAAATAATATTTTTAATTTTTAATGCAGCACATTTATATTGTGGCAGTAGTGGCAGTAGGCTCGTGTTGCATAAAAATGAAGATGATTCTTTGGTTTGTAGGAGAATAAAGGAGACATTATGATGAAGAGTATATCGGGCAAGTAATAAAAAGGAAGAAGTATATGTAAGTCTCTGTTGCTTAGGAAAGGCATTGCTTTCTGAGTTTGGGCACTATTTTTTTTTTTTTTAATGCATTAAAACTTTCACAGTTTTAAGTTTGACATCTGGCAGATTTTAGATAGTATAAAAATCATCCTTAATAGCCTTTCTGCCTCATCAGTGAGGCCACGATTCAAGTAACAAAGTGCCAATCAGTTCCTCTTGTTCCTCTTTAGCTTCAAGATATTACTGGAGAGCTTTTTGCAGAGATCATGATCTCTCTGCTTGATATGCCGTTTATTATAACTATAGTTAAAGGTCTTCAGGTTTATCCATTATAACCCCCTAATTTTCTTGACTGACTTTTTTTTCTGCAGGATAAGACATAGCATGCTAAGTTTCATTTCCCCTTGACCATCCCCACTTCCCCTCAAAGAATAGATTTTATTATATTTGAAAGACAAGGAAAAGAAAAAATAAAACAAAATTAACTGCGCTGTTTTATCTGAAATATGAAAATGAAAGATTAACAAACAGAATCATTTAAGGTGTTTCATTGTACTGCTACAGATCTAATTAAATTGATTTTTTAAATGAAAATGAAATTTCATGGGCAATTAGAGTGTGAAATAAATCACCTCTTATGGAAAAAAATACAGTATGAAATCAGAGAAAAAATGTGAATTATGCACAATGTTTAAGCTGAGTGAAGAAAATAACCAAGGGTGTTCCTCTTCTCTGGACATTACTTAAACCACTCTGTCTCGGGTATCATTTATTTTTGGCTTATCAAGTTAATTCTGGTTAATACAGTCTTACAGTGCACTGGATAATACAAATATTTGTTTTCATATGTGCCAAATTATTTCACTTGTTTCTGAGGATTAACCAGAGCAAATTTACGATATTCTCTTGATTAAATTAACAGAATACTGGACTGCTTTTGTTGCCATGCATTGTTGCCATTGCAACATGGCAATAAACTTTCTGGGCTGAAAACTATTAAAAACCTGTAAACAGATATTAACATAATAGAACAAAATGGTATAATTCACCGATACTTGAACCAAATGTAATCATCTTTTTTATATGTGATCATATTTACTAATGTCTAATTCATACAAATATAAAAAAGCTTTTAACCACTGGCATAAACTTAAGTTCCAGAAAGGGTTTTGTATTTTATTTTAAAATTTGCTATATAGTTTATAGAACAGAAGTATGTGCTTTTTACAACTGTCCTGAGTAAAAGTATCCTAGTGAAACTGATTTATTTGGGTTTGTTCAATCAAAAGCTAAGCCAAACTCTCAGAATAAACAACGGCATTTCTGAATTACTCTATATAGAAAATGAACACCCTTCTTTAAAGTATTGTGCAATGCAGGAGACTTCATTTTCAAAATTAAAAATAACAGAAATATCTGCTTTCTTCTCTTAACTTTAGAACTGCTAATTTCTGAATATCTTCATTGTTAAGGAGATTACACCACAGATGAATATAACACCATTTCCTCAGTCCACACTCAAACTCACTACCTGAACCACCTTCACCTGTGTATTACTCATTTTGATATCCAAGTCATTTCCAGGCTTCTTCACCTGAAAATGAGGCTTGGTTTGTAGAAGTTCTAGGACATACACCAGAAAGAGATGATGTGAAGCACAGGAGCTAGATTTCTTAATTGCTAAAGTTTTCTAAAGCTATAGGGTCAGGTCAGGATTCCAGAAGCTTAAAAATGCAAAATCTAACTGAGAAAGGAGTTGTACATGTTGTTGAATCCTAATTTCAGCTACCTTGGAAATTAATTTTAAAAAACCCCAATAATTAACCCCTCAATAATTATTCCCTCACAATTGTGAAGAGGCATGGGCAAGAACAATGTGGTCAGCTTTCCAAAAAGAGGAAGAAAAACAGGCCTTTCCTTGATTGAATGTCATTTTTAAAAAAATCAGGGGTGTTTTTACTGGTTCTTCAACATGCTGCTTTGCCATTTCTTAGATTAACATAATTACTTCAAATGGTGGTGAATAAAACTTTGCAGTCTACTGTATCAGATATACCTGGACTGATCAGGTAAACCATAGTGACTGAAGCAATTATTATCTTCCATCAGCTGAATGACTCACAGGAAGGTTTCAGAATTGGTCTTATTCTAGAAGGCTGAAACAGCTCAGGAGTAAATTAATTTATAACACTGCATTTCCTATTATTTTATTATTTTAAAACACTCCCTTTAATTTTAGTGACATTTTTAAATCATTAATTAATAGTACATTAAATAAATGTGATTTAGGAAAATATAAACTTGTGAGTTCCCTCACTTTTGAACTAATTCTTAACTGATTAAAAAAGGAGCAGTGATTCTGAGTAGCAGTAATTGAATTGATATACTGGGATAAGTCACACTACTGATGTTTTTGGCACAAGGCACCAGTGTTTAATAGATACTCTTGAAGTTATTTTGGAGGGATTAAATTGTAACAGTCACTTAAAATGTGGCTTTTAGATTCCTTAATAATAATATTATTAGAAAATAAATTACTGTTATAATTTCCTGAAGCAATATGTAGCATTTTATAAAGGATAAATCAATAGCTTTCCTCAGTTAGACTTTTTGAAGACTTTTGAACCAAGACTTTGGTTCAAATTCCAATCCCGGTGGCTACTGTTTAAATAGAACATGTGGGGAGCAAGATTATAAGGTCATTCTTCATAGGTCAGACTAAAAGTTCATCATGCCCAGCATCCTCAAGCTGACAGAGACCAGGAGCAAATACTTATGAAAGACTATAAGAACAAGTAAACATATGATAATAGCACTTCAGAGGAATAACTTTCCACCTTCCATCAACCTGCATTTGAGGCACTTCCTGCATGGCTGATTGTAGGTGTGTGCTTACAAGTCCTGAATGGATTCTTTTTTCTTGAATTGATGTAATTTCTTGAATTCATGTTTTAGTATCCACAATATCTTACAGTACTTTGCTCCAGTTTACACATTTAATGAAAAAAAATCTCATTTTGATTGTCTTGACCTGACATCATTTTCCGCTGATGTTCCTTGGGATGTTTTGTTATTAGAAATAATAAATAATTATTTCTTATCCATCTTTTCTGTGTGCCTCACAACTTTGTAGACCTCTAGCATAAAGCTGATTCATTACGTTAGCAATTCTTTATCCCTTTTGGGTTCCTAGAATTGTAAAATTTCTATTTCTGTGAATATCTGGTCAATATCAATATTTTGAACAGTTTATGCTATTTTTAATGAAAACATACTCTCTTCCAATTTTCTAAACAATGTATTTTACCATCCAAAAGGCTCTTTACTATGTCACTGTGGAATATTTTTGAATACAAAGTAAAAAAAAACATTCTGAGGCGAGAAGATATCTTATTTCTATAACAAAATTGTGTTTTCAGATATGGAAGCCATTCATTCACAACATCATCTGGATATGAAAACATTGGTGATGAATTTTGTGAGTTTTAGTATTAGATATTTTCTCATCTGTTTCTGAAAATTGTTAAAACTATATTTAAAATTGGAAGCTTCCGATATCAAATATACTCTGTTTTTTCCTTCTGCTACCAACAATACTAAATTATTAGGAAAAGTAATTTTAAATATGAGAAAAAAGGCTTTTGGGAGAGTACAGCCTTACAAAAGTTTCACAATTTTTTTGCAAGAATGAACTGACATAAATATATTTCCATTCCCTCTGGTTACTTTTCCCAAGTGGTGGTCACTAAGTGACTCACTAATAGCTACATTATGCCTTTCAACAGTACATTGATTTATTTCATGTGCAATGACAAGTTTATTCTTCATGTTTTTTGGACTAGCCTATCCAACTTTTGGTTTCTGCCAGTTCAGCAAAACTTACATTTTCCAACAGCTACCCTAGAGGTTTTATTTTTTGCAACAGATGAGTAGTTTTGTTGTACTAATAAAACAAGTTTATATAAAACTGTACCTCATTTCAAAAACTACTTAGCATAAAGTGCCATTCTTTTAACTGACCCAAACATAAGATCTTAAAATATTATCCATTATGTTTCATTATATCAGCTTCTCCTTTGCCCAAATGGATGATGATATTCTAGTTTAAATGTTTCATTGCCCATGTTCTCACCTATGGAAAGGTTCCCTTCTTAGACAGTATTAACTGTATGTCATGATGATCTCTTGTCTTGGTAATCTATCATTTGATATTATGGGAATCTCTGGCCATAATGCCACATTAGGAAACCGGTCCACATAGGCTGGGGACAGTAAGACACAAAACCTGTAACTGTTCCAAAGGTATTATTTTTCAGTATGTAATCTATTAGTCTATGCCTACCAGCTTTTTAGTATTCATGCAGTTTATTTTGATGGAAAGAGGTCCTTTTCCACAAAACCAGTATTTTTCAAAAGAAATTTCAGATTTTATTGATACGTGGTTGGTTTTTAAACTGAAACCCAGTATAGACAGAAGCATTCCAATCAGGCTTCTTAATCTTAAAGCCTTATGCAGTTAAACTTTTTGTGCATCGTCATATTGTATCTTTTGCAGTACAGCTTTTTCCTGTCTGTAAATTCATAGTTTGGACAGTTCTCAAAGTACTGCAGATTTTTAAAAGCTTCATTTTCCTGTGTTCTATTTCTCAACACATATGTAATTGCCCTAAACTTTACATCACCTCTATGATGATCTTCTATTTCCCTTTGTCTATCAGTCTGTGAACTTTTAAAATAAGAGCTAGCCAGTAATTCTTACTTGTTCTTTGCTTTCAGGGAGACAAACTGTTTCTTCCAATTGCAGCAAAATGTATTGGGGGACACGCACGGAACAGAAACAAAAAACAGCTTCTCCTAGACTTGTTTTTTAGATTGTTGAGAGGAGGGTAATGGCTTGAAATCCATTACTAGTTTTGTTATCTTGCAGATCCTGTACTCTCAGGAGAGAGCGATGATCATGTTGTGACAGTGCCAGCTGGAAGCAATGTCATGTACAGGGCGTAAGCAGCTATCTCGCACCCCAGATCATGAGCTGGAGGAGGGAGATTTTTATCTGTAGGAATTTTCAAAGAACACTATTACTAAATGTTCAAACTTTCTTTGTGCTCCCTTAGGCCTGAACTCTAATACAAGCCCAGCTGCTGAAGTTGAGAGAAAGCAAACTGCAAGAAATATGTAATTGACAGGAGCAGAATAATAGCTAAGCAGCAGTTAGGAGGTACTGTGGGGTTATTAAAGTTAAACTATGCTGTCTGCTGATGTCAGATGGAGCAATCTGCCTCCTGTAGCATCATATAAATATGCGTGAGTATAGATGTTTTTCTGTGGATACATTTGGGGAATGTGGAAGTTATCTTCTGAAAAATGCAACATGCCTTAGTGAAAGGAATACATACAGCTCCTTGTTACAACTCAAAAGATTAAAACACTATGTTACTCTCATAGGTGCGGTTGCACATGACTGCTGATTCTGCAAAAAGGAATAAATAGCTAGATTTCCAGTACTTTTGGCTTATTTGTGGAACAATATTTAACAACTAGAGGACATTCTCCATTGCTAGATGCTTTCTGCTTCCTGCTAATGCTGCTTTCTTGGTGGGCAGAGTCCTGCTTAAATGTAAATAATATAACTCTTGCTCTCATATTACTCGTTGGCTCAGAGGAATCTTGTTTTTCAGTTGAACTTGATATTTTTTCTCTGCTTTGCACTATACTATGGCTTCATAGACCCATACTCCAACTATTATCAGGAATAATCTTGCAGTGTCACATAGAATATGTTTGTACAGTAACCACTGGTTGTTGTATTTTTACTTTTATTTTGTTTTTATATTAACATCTACACACAAGGTTTCCTTGTCTGGGAAAGGACAATCAGTAGTCCAGAGGACACAGGACTAAACAGTGCATTTGTTCCTGTGCTGTGGGGATATGAGGTGTGATCTTGTGCAACTCAGTTAACTGCTCTCTGCCTCAGTAGTCACCATTCGTGAAACAGAGATAATAGGTACATTGTTGGATGAGAAACTATGCATCCTAACTTTCTTTCATGAACAGTGATGAAACACTTTCATTGCTGCCTTTGTTTTACAATGAGAATTCTTAACTGTGGCTTGAATAACAGGTAGAATTGCATACTGGAAAAACCTAGAAAATCTAGGCCTTGCAGCCTGTCTGATGCCTGATTTAGCTTTCATTCTTCTGATACCAGGTATTACTAACTGGACAGTGGACACCTCACAAGCTCCGTAAGTTTCACTGAGAAAGATTTCTCAGTTGCTTTCAGAAATCTCAACCCTGTGGGTGTTTTGGTGTGCAATCTGAACATGCACATATGAATAAATGTTTTATTTTCAGAAATGTGTTGCTTCTTTTTTTATTTCTGTTTGTTTTATGTGTGGAGCTTCCATTTTAAAATAACAGAGTAGAAAGAGCTCTATTACATAATTTAATATGAATTATTACAGTGGTCTGAATACTATTGTCAGTGTGTTCACAAAACTCATTGTTCCCAATAAACCTCAGATTCTAAGACCTCTCTCAGGTCAGTAGAAGAGTCAAAAGCCCTGCTAGAGAGCTCCTCAGTGGATACAAGAACCTTGCTTACTACCATTGAGAGGGTATCATCTGCACCACACCCGGTGGGGTTGCAGGAAGGAGGACAGAATGCTCCCTTGTGGAATCAGAGGGAGAAATTGTCTCCCATCTCCCACTATATGTGTCCTCTCACAAGAAGACACAGTTGTACTGGGGCCAAAGAACCAAAACCAATGTCACAGAGGGTAGAAGTATAACAGGAAAATCGAATGACAGAAGAGGGTGGTTTCATCCCTGCAAAAACAGCCTAGAGGTGTGAAATTCATTTTTCTACCCATAAAGACCCTCCAGAAGCATAATTTAGGATGTTATTGCGAGGCATAATTCAGGAAGAGATAAAAAAAAGGCTTGCAGGGTCTGCCACTAGAATGGAAATCACACAGAGATTGATAAATTTGAGATCTGGTTATCAAATTGCTGCAGAAACAAAAGTTGCAAGGACTTACACTAATTTCCATTGCAGCAACCTTTGCTGGTGAAATTTATGGTTAGATCTTCTCTTGGGCAGCCACTAGAGGACAACCTGATCACATACTTTTAAGTTAGTCTGACGTTTCTACCCACAGCAGTACATAGGCACCAATAGCCTTTAATCCATAACCCCTTCCCTCCGACAAAGCTAATCTCTAAACAGTATGGAAAGTCAAAAGTTTTAAACATATGAAATAACAAGCATCTCACAGCTCTATGTGAGAATCTGTATGAACCTGACCCATAAGTTTTGATCCGTAAAAATATATGGAGCTAAAAATGGTAATTTTTTTCACAGCTGGCAGGAAACAAAGCAAAGGAATTTTCATAAAAGTAAATAAACAGGAAATATGGAATAGAACAACCTCTGATTTGTTGGGCCTGAACTGATGCAGGTATTCTGAAGTACCTTTAATAGTATTTTACATAAATGTATAGTAACTAGTCAACTGGAACGTATTTATTACAGGACTGCCAAAAGGCCTGAATTTGCCACGTGTAATAATAATATACAGTGAAGAGCTTCTTCTCTAGAAGCCTTACTGTCTGCAGTTAAGGCAGAAAAAATGATAAAAGGAAAAGGTGTTCAGTGCCATGCACCAGCTGAGACCAGGGGATGAAGAGAAAGTCAGTAACAGTATCTGTTCCACAGTCCCAGTACCTCAGAGGTACCAGTGCTAGGAATAGCAAACACTTTCTCCCTGCAGAGATTTCTCTTAACTTTGAGAAGAGGGTATTTGATAGCTCCTGCCTTTGAGAAAATGAAGGACATCTTTTTTTCTGGAAATCACTCATTTATATTGTTCTATAAGTGTGATTGGATTGTTACTCTCATGATCATTAGAGAGGCTGACAGAAAGAAAATTACCTATTGTTCTAGCATCGCTTTCTCCTGTGTACTGCATCTAAGAGTGAATTTTTCTCTGACCACAGGTTTCTATGAATTTCTTTTCTAAGCTAGGACAGGCTTACTTCCACCTACTTATCCATATAAAGCACATTGTGCAGTCTGGAAACTTCCCTCTCTCAAATGTATTTCCTTCTTCTTCTTCCCATTTTTGACAGTCTCTCCCCTGGAGTAATTCTCATTACATCTAATTTCCATCTGTCCACAGTTTGCACAATGTGAGGCACCCCCTGAAGACCTCTTTATCACTGGGATCTAAAAAGGATTTGTGTTTTACCTCATTTTACATTGCATTAGATTTTGCAACAACAAATCAGGTCTTCTGGCCCTTAAAGGGTTAGTAACTAAATGTGCACTGAAAGCTCACTGGGGTGGGAGCAGCAAAAGCACAAAGCATTAAGTCAGAACAGTAACAGAGAAACAATGTCAGCACAAGGACAATAAACGCTGTTATTCTTAGTGCTCCAGGAATAACAGTGATTATTGTTCTTGTTTTAACATCATGTTGTTTTCATAATTTTTCTGGACAGCAGCATAGTGTAAGAGGAAGCACTGAGGTGACCTATATGGAGATTTTAAAATTATGAAATAGAAAGAGAGAAATGTGTTTTTACTCATGTTAATTTTGCATTGAAGGGACTTTAAGAATGCTGAAACTAAAACACCTAGGCAGATGTGTGTACATATTTATCTATTTGTTCTTGACAATAACAGCTTCTGAATTATCACAGAACAAAAACAGCCATGCGTATGGCCCCATAAAGGATCCCTTTCCTCTCCCTTATTTGTCCCTTCAGCCATGCATTACTCCCTTACACTTTGCCTTTTAATAAGTTTGTAAGAATATGAACGGAAGACACTGTCTGCAAGTGATGCACCAGGCAAGTTTAATGCTGTTGAATCAAGCAGAATATTGATAGTGTATCACTATTCCCCACATGAACATTGATGTCAAAAGGTATCAGTGAGAAAGCTGCCTTCTATACATTCATTTTATGTGTATCATTGTATTTACATGCACTGGGATTAAATGGATGCTGTGAATTACTATAAACTTTGTATATACTGATACTAGCTAGCATGGTAAAACCCTTTCATTATGTTCACAGTCATACCATACACAATAGAGCCAGCAGTGTTGCTCAAAGACCACCTCATCATACTAAGGGAATTTGCCCAAAGCAAATTTCAGTACCTTGTCATACACTGAGGTGTCCACTGTGCACCACTGCATTGTCAGTGTAAACCACACAACACAGCATAGCAGCTGTAAAGTTACAATTCAGTTTTCTTAGTGCTATATTCCACAATGTTCCAACTCACATTTCAGTGATGATTTGGACAGCTGAGAGCCAAGTGCCAGCTGTAGAAAACAGCAGTTTCAGACCTGAAATCATAGCTCAGCACAGCTTAGGCTTCTAATTTTCCTTAATACCCTTTTTGAAACACTTTTAGCACCTGGTTCTACCAAACATCCTTCCACAGGATTAATTCCTAGGATAGCAGGACTGGTCTGGACATAAACATATCAAAACTCTTGTAAAAAAAGGAATAATTAAAATAACTTATATTTTTTCATGCTTTTCTTCTATTTTGAAAAGTTACTTGACAGGACCAACACCACAAAACAATGTAATTAGCATAAACATTGAGAGGTTATTTGGTACACGGGCTCATCTATTATGTCATACTGGGGATATCTGCTCTTCTTATTTTCCTGAAAAACTCTCAAAAAGAAAAGGCATAGGAATTAAGTAAGTCATTATGTATTCCAGACAAAGGCTACTCTGCTTCTTCTTTCTCTCTGGAAAGCCCAAATTACTTCTACTTTCTCATAATGTTCTATAAATGCTTTGTCTTTTCCCCTTTTGATTTCAACGGTTGTGGAGGCAAAGGAGAGACATAGCACAGATTGAATTATATTGAGGGAACTTTCACCTCCAGAAATATTTTGCCTCCACAACCTCAGCTGCTTCCATTTCAGGTCCTTTTCAGTAAACACATGAAAGAAGAGCATAACTGCTAAGGCCATCAACAAGCAACAGAAAAAAAAAATGAAGAGAAAAAATATGGACAGTATAGACTAAACTGGTCTGATCAGAAAGAGCGAAAAGAGATAACCAAGAAAAATCAAGTAACAATCAAACTACTTTTTTCACATGAGGCACTTCAGCAATCTGAAAGTGGAATGTGGCAATGCTGCAGTTACACAACCCTGCCCTAAGCAGTATGGCCCTTGCCATTCACAAGGTGTGGAAAATCTTTGTGCAAGGCCATACCATTTCAAATTATAGAATGGAGGAAATGATGATAGATGTAACAAGAGATTGCATACAAAAGGCACTTTGCACTTACACTGGAGATCAATACCAGGCATTGCAGGGGAAGCATGAATCTGAAAGGACATCTAACATTCTACAGTAGATTGGGGCTTTATGCACTGGTGAAAAGCTGCATTGTACATGAGGAGTAGATAGCCTTTTAGCTGATACAACTACCTTTTCCCAATACCCAACTGACTGTAAGTGAATCACCTACAAAAGGAGAGTAGGAGGAATGGTGAGACTGGCATGCAATGAAGTTTTGCCATATAGGAGTTTACTTCAAAAACTTAAGCATTAAGCTCAGTCACAGGATGTTCATGAATCTAGGATTGGAAAGGCATCTTCCAAAAGAAACTCTGGAGCACAAGGTCCTGTCTGCTTCAAGGAAACTATACAGTTGTGGTTGCAATTGCCTGTGTGAGACAGATGTTTACAGAGTGGTCAAGCATTTAGGCCTTTCTAAGCTTTCCATGACTGGAAAATACACAGGATACTATTGCCAGCAAAGGTACAACTTCAGAGCTCATATAAACCAATCTAAGCTAGCATTAGACTGTCAGATTCCAATACTATTTTAGTCGTTGCAGATAGTGGATCCAGCAACACAAGTATTTACCCCAGGATCTGATGCTAGTATTTCAGCTGTCCATAGAGTTTTCTACACCCTAACTCAGATACATTTACATAATAACACCTCTGACAAACATCAAGACCTACCAGCAATATCTATATAGACTCAAAAAAAGCTAACTTTTCAATTCAGCCAAACTCAAGCATCACAGAGGCTGCTCATGTTCCCCAGCTTTTACAGTCAATAACCCTTAAGTTATTTCTGGAGACTGACGGAAGTTACTTCAGCAAAGGCTGACTTTTCATTAGCATTTCCATTAGGTTGTGCCCAGTTCTTATGATTGACTTTGGTAAGGTTGGCCAGACCATGCCAGTAATAACATGAATGAGATAATTATAGACACAAAGGGATTTTACAGTGTTGACTCTGCTAGCCAAATTAGCTGCTGGTGGTAAGGGCTGCAAGACATCTGTTATTCTTTCACTTCTGAAAAACAATTTGTCAAAACCAGTAGTGTTTATGGCTATAAAATGAAACACTGGAATAAATTCTTGATTTCAAACAATCCAGACATATTAAATTACTCTGCAGCTACTTAACCTTATCTCTGGAGAAATGAAGAAATGGGACTCAAAAATGGTTCTTTTAATACATGCCACTTACTGTTTCTGGCAAAGAAAATACAATCTAAATGCATATACACATGAATGGAGAAGAGAAAGAACAGAATGGAGGCAGAAAAGTAGACAAAGAGAAAAGAAAGCAAGAGCAATATTAGGAGAAAAAGCAGTATTAATTGATTTTAAAACCAAATAAACTCTGGAAAGATTCCAAATGAAACTGCTTCACAGAAACACAAAAGAGTATGTTAAAAAAGAATGCAAATTCTTCAGGAGTGGTTGCAATAGCCCCACTTGATTTTCTGTTTCAGATATGAAGTCATCTAATTAAAATGGGATTATTTCTCATATTTTCCACTGTTTATTTACTTTGCTGCTCTTTTTCATCCCAGTCTTAAAGCAGTCACTTTGGACAACTATCAGAGTAGGACTTGAGTAGTATCAGCATTTTAATCATTAAATCATCATTTTAATTCAGGATTGTGATGGAATCTATCAGCAGGAGCTCCAATTTCAAATAATTTTTCTTTTTTTTCTAAATCCTGTACGTTTCAGTAGATTTCTCCCTGCAAAGTTGGGTGTAGAGGTCAGAGTCTGCTTTTTGGCTTGGTTACCTTTACTCAGTTAACTACAACTGAGAACACACTAATTGTCTCATATGTAGATAAATTTCCAACATCTTTTCTTCTTACATTCTCTTTTTTTGCGGTAAATGATTACTGTTCTTTACATCCCTTCCTTTAACTTTGATAAAGCAAGTTAAAAAAGGTCATATCTGACTTTGAACAATTCTGCAGATGACTCTTGGAATACTTCTTGTCAGTGTCACTTAGCATTTCCAAGCAAGGGCTGAACTACATGCTGAGTTTGATGGGTTTTTATTACTAGTGATATCAGTCCAGCTTCCCTGCTGGGTATCAGGATCATGTATCTAAGTTCCCTCCCTATGGCAGTTTTCCCCTTAACTAAGCATGAGCCTGTTTGTCCCTACAGACTTCTTTTAGACATATAATGCTTTCTTGGTTTCACATAGAATGAAAAACTATGCCTTGGGGGCATCCTAATTTATATGCTTTATCTGAAAATACCCCTCCAGCAGAAGTCACTTTGTAAAAGTGATACCATGGCATCATATAAATGTTCTTCCAATATAATTTTTCTGTTACAATATTCATTTACTTGTCAAAACAATTTTTTTGTTCCTTTCTGTAATTCATATTCTAGCTCTAGTATGGCAAAGATAAAATCAACATGCGTCTGATTTATTTTAGTGATGAGCTAAGTCCTTTTAAGTAACTTTGATACCAACTGAAAAATTGTTTCCCAGTTGCACACAGAGTGATGTTTATAGTTTGGGTACCTCAAGGGCTTTCTGTGCTGCAGTGAGTTTCATTTGATTGTGTCAGATTTAGTGAAACAGGTAATTATTTTCCTGAAGGCATAACTATGTTTTTTTAAAGACTTAATAAATGTTTACAGTTTTAAAGTTCAAAAATATTGAGACTAGGTATGGAGAGTTAGCAAATACTTTTAAACATGAAACACTCATGGCCTACCTCTGGCCCTGTGAGCCTTGAATATATTAAGGGGTGATGCTGAGTGGGAAGAGACTTTCTTGTAAATTAGTCACTGGGAGCACAAAGCTCTATTGGTTGGACATGGGTTGTTGTAAGACTATTTCTGTCATGGTAATTTTAGCCAGATAAATGCAGCATCAAGTGAGCTCATAGTCTAAAACATTATCATAAAAATGAAGACTGTTTGGATCATTCAGGTTTTACAATCATACATAATTTTCACAAGTATTTTGATTCTCCTTAAGTAGATCCTTTTATTTTTTTCTCTTTAGGTAGAAACTAAAGAATCTTTTAGTTCTTAAAGAGCTGATGGAATTTTCTTCCATGCAGATGTTGAAATCCTGGACTCAGTCAAGTAAATGGAAGTTTTACCAGTGAACTCATAATAGGATTTCCCCATGAAGTGTGTCCTAGATAAGAGTTTCTTTCTTTCAAGTTCTTTTGAGAACAGTTGGAAGTTAGATTAACCATCCCAGACATTATAAATCTTGTATAAAATTATGTTAAAGGATTGTGTCTTTTTAAAATTATTTTTTAGCTTCTAAAGGCTTATCTATCTCCATTCTACCGGGCTGAAGCACAGGTAACCAGGAACTGTGGAAAAACCTGGTTAAATAAATGTAAAATGTAATACATTTTACACATGCAATACAGGAGTTAATACAGTGAAGCAAAGTGCCATGACATCTCTTATTCTTTGCAACCTCTTACTAACATACTGGAATTTCAAAATGTTAAGACAATGTGACATTACTAATCACTAATATAACTAATAACAGCCTGTACAAACAGATATGATTAGACTCAGCTTAACCTATCGATACCCAGGTATTTTTGTTTTGATAGAAATGAGTAATTAATTTTTCCCTAAATTTAATCTCTCTGTGGTTTCCTATAAAAAGTTAAAGTACTGAACACTTTTAGAAACTAATGTGAAGCTTCAAAGAAAAAATTAGATCTACTGTATACAAGCTAAATTAATTTAAACTAAAAAATTTACATGACTGATTAGCTCACAGCAAGTGGTACATACCAAAAATACTAGAAAATAACATACAATGAATGAAAAATCAGCTGCTTTACAGTTGTATTTATTTGCCTTATTCTTTGATAAGAAAAAAACAAACCAAAACCAAAACCTAAATAACAGCCTTAGCTCCAAATCTTTCTAGTCCAAGTCAAGAAAATGACACTTAACAGGAAGCTTTATACTTTAGTGCAGTGGCCCTGTTTCTTTGGGTGGTTAGCTTTATATAGTTTTACATAGCTGCAACATACAGGTTTCTTTTTGTCAGCAGGAAAAGAATTCTGAAGCTGCCCAGAGAATTGGTTCTACACCTCAGTGGAAGTTATGAAAATGAATGTATCATTCTTTCCTTGACTTTCATCTTCATTTAGGTTTTATTTTATTTTCACACTCAGTGTGATCACTTGCATTTCCTATATGATAAAGACATTGGATTACATTCATCAACTAACTAGAGACATAGCCATCAACTTGACATTGCCACGCAACCTAGACAACCCTATGCTGCTTTGGCTCATTAGAGAATTCCAGTGAGTATAGCCTTTCAATCTGTTGCTTTATCAATATATCTGTTAATAACAGGACAAAATGTGAGAAATCACAATAAAGAAAATATATAGAGAGACCTTATTTCCTTGGGCTACAGAATACCTGAGGTATATATCTTTGCAGTTTCCAATTCTAATTAGAGATGATAGGTGTGAAATGAAAATCCAGATTCAAACAACATTAACTAGTAAAAAATCTGAATTCTTATCAGACATTAAGTTTTCAGCAGGTATAAATTTAAATCAGTTCAACTCATTATATCTGAAGCCTTGGTGTTTTATTTCTCAGCCTTTATCTCTACCAGAGAATGTCCTACATTTCTTGTATTTCAGCATACCCTTAAGAATTATAAATCAAATCTCCAGTGGTGTAACTTTATGATTTTATCCATCAACCATCAATATATATTGTTAACAGATCTTTTCAGGAACTGCTTTATTTTGCAGAAGTGGTCAAAATCTGAAGTATGTAGCTCTCATTTGTTATTTAACCTGGTTACAATAGTTTCCCATTTTTTCCCTCTGTCCCACTCCCTTTTTTTCATACAAATTCCATATATGACCTGGACTGAATGAGGAAATAAATAAAAAATAAAAATCTGCCAAAAAACCCTGCTGTGTTTTCACAAGCAGATGACATTTCCACAAGAAATTATTCCACAAAAATACTCCTTTAAAATTTTTATTTTCTTATTAATTTCTTGTCCCAAGTATGCTTATCGGTTTTCACCAATATTCTAATTCAGTTCCAACACTGGCAAGCTAATTTTGATTGCTTTCAGGCAACCATGAGTTAGTGCTCTTTAAACACTCAAAAGTATATGGAGACCATAATGCCCTAATATACTAACTGGCTTTAGTAGTTTTTTCTGGCAATGAAATATCATCCACTCTGTGTTTGCAAAGGGTCAGCCTAACCCTGAACTTCACAACAACATGGTGTTGAGCTGTGAAGGAACTAATACAGTGGTTGTCAAAGCTCTCTTTTCACATCATGTCTGTAAAAGACACTTTTGCATCTTCCAGCAACCCAGCACCTACATGTTTTGTTTACAGTGTATTTAATGCTAGTGATGCCCTAGCTCTTGTGTGTCATGGGCATAGAAATGTATTGCTAATTTCCTGGAAACTGGCAAGGGATAGTTTGTACCACCCCCTACACTTATAATGGACTTCAGTCTGTGTCAAACCTAAATGAGAAAGATTTATTGAGAGGGTGGAATATGGAGTCTAGATGACTGATTTGTCTGTTTTGTCCCTTGTGGTAAGTCACTTCAGAGAGCAATATATATACTCACTGCATCCACCTTTTTTCCTATTTGTTGGATAAATCCATATGATAGATACAAACTCTTACTTACCATTTTGTTTGTTATTTTTTTAGTCAAATTATTAAAATGAATATTATAGAAAAACACAGTCACTTACAAAAAAAAATAATTAAATAATTGACTCAGTGGCCAAATAATTATTTATCAGCATGAATTTGCCCCCAAAGCTTATGTAAATGAAAATAGATTGAACATTCGGTGTTGATCAGAGAGACAGCATTATGTACTTCTCCCAAACCATTGACAAATACAGATGGGAAAGGGTCAGTGCATTTTTTTTCCTAGCTGTTATTTGGACAGATGGCCAGTCACTGCAGTTGTTAGAACTTCTTTTTCCCCTAATTTAAATTTAATGAAGTGCAAGAGATCCACCAAAACGATTTTATTTTTTAAATATTTCCTGCGGGAAATAAATGCTATTGCTCTCTTTTGTCTCCCTCCTCCTCCAAGCAGTATTTCTGTCTCACTGTGCAGCTGCTGCTTAGAAAATTAACAAATGCAGCTCTTACCTACATGAAGCTCTTGATTCCAAGGAAAATGTTAAATAGAATATAAAATGTTGTCAACATTTCTACAGTGAAACAAAGAGCTCTCTACTTTGGAAGGGGTTTTTGGTTTTGTGGGGTTTGTTTGGTTGGTTGGTTGGTTGTTGTTGTTGTTTTCTTTTTTTGCATGTATGTATGTAGCTTAGACTCAGTTTTGACCTAAATGGAACTGGGGAGAAAACATCTTCCAGATTTTTAAATGAACATACAGTTTTCTGGATCCATTACTCTCTGAGAAAAATTTCACTTTTAAAATATACCATACTTCTCTAGTGCTTTTAATTTGTGTATAGAGATGTAGTCTTCTATCCAGAACTGTTAAGTCAGAAAGCCTATTCCCAGAACTATATGGACATCACTGATGATGTAATCACAGATGCTTTAGACAAATAAAATTACAGTCAGAAACAAGTAAGTCTCGTTGGCTAGGAATCAGGAAGAAACAGGGAAAAGACAGTGTTTACTGGAGTGGAAATAACCAATCTGGAAAATAAAGGTATGTTTCCTAGAAGATGGTAAAAACAGCAAAGAAAGAAGAATAAAGACACACACACAAAAAAAGATTGGCCCAAACAAAATCCCTGGATTTCCACACTCCAGAACTTCAGGAAAAAGTGAATGTGAATATAAACATATCATCAGACCTGTAGCATAAGCTCTAGTAGTAACTCTTAAGTACAGTCCTTATCTGTCAGCATTTACATATTACTACTGATACTGTTTTATTGGCTACAAGTCAAAATCATTTAGCTGGAAATCAAAAAACTCTTCTCTCTGCTAATACTACATTTGGCTTGCTTTCCATTTTGAGTTCCGTTTTAATTGACTAGAGCTGTCATCTCTAACAAGCAGTAGAAATATGGTTTCAATATTCATGTTAGGTGGCTCCGTGGTAGGTGTGGAGCACATGGAATGTTTTTGTTGTCTAGGTAGGCAACGGCAAGAGAACATGTATAGGACTCCTTTTAAAGGACAGAGATGTGTAATACCCCTTTCTCTGAGTCTATGAAACAAAGCACTGACATTCTGGAGATGACAGTGTGCCAGCTCTAAGGAAAGTTTTTTTGCAAAGTTAAACTACTCATCATTCCTTCTTTTACTGGCATAAAAATAAACAAAAAGACTGGAAGAACAACATTTTTTGAGTGCAAGGCCTCTCTGTCTATTAATTTGCTGAAGTGAGTGAAACAACTGGTCTCAAAGCCACAGGCTGAGCTGGTTGATGCTCAAGGCGAAATGCTCACTATGTCCTCAGAATATCTTCATCTATTAGACTAATAATAATAATAGATGAAGAGTATGGAGTAATAGCCAATGTAAAAGGTGCCTACAAAACAGAAACAGGAACATAATATGTCTGTACTAGATTGGTAGAGAAACAGTTAATATGAGCTCAGTTTGAGCTCAGTGTGTTGACACAGCTGCAGACTGTGAGATTATAATCATACTAAGTAATGGTGGCTTTTGGCCATGGTAACTTTGGGGTGGAGGCCAGTTTTGTGAGGTATCCCTATGCATCACTGTCAGATGAGTAAGTGACTGGGAAATATTCTTCAGAAAGCACTAGAAGTTCATGTTGTACAGTAAGGAGAAACCTACTATCATTTGTCTTACATTTCTACCCAGAAATAAGAGTCCATGTGACGGACTATAGAAGGACAAACAAAGATTTGTTTGGGACCTCATATATGTTGATATGAAATTCTGTAGGTGGCTGACAATCAAGAAGGGCTTATTAGTTGTAACTTGGATGAAAGGTTGCATCATGGAAGAAGTAGACCCTTGCAAGGAGCAGAGCAGTAGCAAAGAGTGAAAGTAGTAATACCTCCTTCTTTAAAATGAGAAAGGTGTTACACTGTTTATAGAATACTTTCTCTCAGATAACAATACTTCTGACTCAAGTGGTGTCAGGGACACCGTGTCAATAAGTTGTTAGAAACCCGAAACCATGTATAGTCCTTCTCTTTTATTAATTGCTGAGAGATATGGGCTTTCTGGTTCAATTTCAAAAATTGAAAAGTTTAAAGAAATTTACAGCCTTGATCACAGTTGAATAAATAATTAAGTATACAGGTAAGAATTGCACCAATAGGGCTTTGTTTTTCAATTTATTTGTCATAAACCAAACAGGGGATGAACAAGTAGCTTTTATTTCTGTCTATTGTGAAACCAAATTGCAAGTACAAATTTGGTATATTCACCAAACGATTAATGGAATTTTGCATAGTTTGTAACCAGACTTGTTCTCACATCACTTTCACCAGGTCTGTAACTGTTGCTGAGGCTCAGATTAAGAACTGACTGTGTGCATACATGTTTTATCATACTATCTTGCTCTCAAGGATTGTGGATAGAATCTCTGCTTCTCAACTAATTCAACTTTTCCAAATGCTACTCTGAAAGTCACATTATTTTCAGCAGTACAGAAGGCTGAGTGGTACAACTTCTCATGTCTTCTGACTGCTTGTAAGTAAAATTCAGTGGCAGTTATTTGTTTTGTGAAATTCCTTCATATTAAGAAAACAGTAATCAGAAGCCTATTTCAAATCATCCTTCAGTCGAATATGTAGGAGAAGAAGACTGTAAACTCCATAACATTATGTTGATTATAATATTTGCTTGAAATGGAGGAAGCTCTGTGGAAACTGAGAACTTCAGTCCGTGTTTCAAGCATTCATCCAACTGCAGTACCATCTTCTACAACAATCTCTCCTTTCTAACTTCAGTTTTCCAAATTAAGAAGAATAGGTATCTGTCAAGATGAAAAAGTAAATTCTCTAGAGTTAAAATGCAGTATTAGAGAAATACCATTTTTCCTTTCTCCCTTTTCCCTTTTTCTTTATAAATCTGAAGCTCTGTGTATATAGAAGTCACTTTGCACACATGCAATCAGTAAAGCAGTTATTTATATATCACATAAGATACACAAGTTCCTACCCAATCAGAGGAACATGAAAAATAATTATATTAAATGTACCTTATTTGACAGTCACTAGTTATCTTCTGGTTGAACATGTGCAGAAAACTGACATTTTATGTATATATTTATCCTTTTTCACTACACCCTTTTTTTCAGTCAAACAAAATGAACAAATGAATAAACAAATAACAAAACAAATGAAAACATGCAGCTTATAAAATGCATTTTTACGTGATACTGACCTGAGTGCAACTCCATTCACTGCAAGTTATATAAACCTCTAGTTACTGAGCTAGAACGTGCTTTCAAAAAAAAAATGCATTAAAGTTTTCTTCAAGCACAATGACAAAAGACTCTTTGGGAGAAATCTCATCATCTCCAAGTATTTTTAAACGGAGAAGCAGGCATGCAGTTAACTTTTCACATTATGATGCATACTTACATTAATTCTTTGGAAACTATGGACAAAGACTCCAACGTTGCAGTCATGGTTACAGCAAAACCTTTCCCCTAGTCCTTCCCAAAATATTTCCTGATTAGTATAGATGTGTGCAAGACATTTTGCTGGTCAAATTGGGGCAGGATGCACAAACAAAACACTAAGGACTGAGGCTACATCTATACTGTTCTCTTAAAGGTCTCTATTTCAGAGACCTCGGTATTGAATTTACTGATTTTTTTATTTGATTTGCTTTTGGAGGACACTTGGAGATATAACTAAAGAAGCTATCTCAAATGAAAAGAGTCTCTTGGACCATTTGGCTTTACACATTTCTGAGGCCCTCTGGTTATGAGTAATATTAAAGGATATCCCTACTGAAAAGAGGGAACATATTTTTAGTAGGTTGGTAAGGTGGAGAGCATATCATCACATTAGGCTCCATTACATTTCTTTAAAAGTTTCAATCCTATAATTTATTGATCTTCCTTTTCTGACTTGCTAGAAGCAAAAAGGGATGCAAGGTGCCCCCTGGATCACAGAGGAATATGATACACTACCTCTCCTGGGGTATAGTTCCCAGCTGTCCCAGCCCACATGTCTTTCATCACTCTAATTTATCCCTGTCATTTCATAGTCCTAAGAAGCAATGCTAACAGAAAAGCAAAAGGTATTTGAACTTGACTGAGGATAAAGACACAAAATGGTTTCAGGACTTATCTATCTTCACTTTTTTTCAGACAGTCATCTCCTTTAAAACTGTCCCCCAAGTGCCCAGAAAATTGTTAGGTATCCTAAATCTTCATAGACCTTTGTCAGGGCAGCCTTGGACAACACAAGACAGTTGCAATCTAATATTTTGGTCATTGCTGTCCACTTGAGCCTCCTTGAAACTACTTCAGTAGCTGTTGAATACAGAGAAGATCAATGACTGTTCATCAGTATATCTTTTCCTTCTCTCATTTATGATGATGTTTCCAACAATATTATTTTGAACGGGGAAATGCAAACAGTGTTCATGATTATAGGTAGTCATGTAGACAAAATCCCAAGAGGCCTGAATTTTGATCTCTATTAGGAATAAAACACTCACTGTGCTATATGGATTTTGTTTTCCCCACCTATCAGTTTCCCCCTCTCCTCTACTCTCATCACATACAGCAGAGCTAAGCATGGCATATAATTCTCTCTGTTGCACTGACTGACAAGCCCAGCCTCAGGCTGATGGTCTTTTCACTAGAACTATCACCACCATTCCATTCATGTCATGTGTTTTCATCCCTTGATGGAAAATAACACAGAAAAGGGGAATGTGCCATTGGTTTGGAAAATAACACCAGTACAGCAAGCAGTATATAATGTTTCCACCATCACCACTCCACCCATGTCTCAAGTATTAGCACAATCTTTCCATCA
This sequence comes from Strix aluco, assembly GCF_031877795.1. Classification (NCBI taxonomy): domain Eukaryota; kingdom Metazoa; phylum Chordata; class Aves; order Strigiformes; family Strigidae; genus Strix; species Strix aluco. The sequence goes on along the minus strand of NC_133934.1, from coordinate 100,031,279 downwards.
CCACGCCCCTGTCTTGGGCATTAGTAGTTTTGTTCTGTTTAATTCATGTGATGGTGCTGTGTTCCCTGGCAGAGAGCCATCCACAGCTATTTACCCAGTCTGCCCCTTCCTCTGTAAATCCAGGATCATCCATTCGTTTAGTTTACTCTTCAGGCCTGGGAAGGGTGCGTTTTGGCAGTTAGACTGAGAGTGTTCCTGCTGGTTTTAGTAAGCAGTTTACCCACTGTTGTTTCACTGAGTCTTTACCTTCTATAAGCTTATCCCCAGCAATCTCTTTGGCTTAATTCAGTGCTTTCAGGAAAAATATCAAAGGAGTACATTGAAATACTACTATAGATGTATGGGGAAAACAAACACCACCTATGATATGTCCCCTTTTCTGCCACTGTTTTGCACAATTGTCCAAAGAGACTGGTTATATTTATATTTACAGTGCTAATGCTACATAGTATCTATGACCTGAGATTAAGGTAATAAGTATATATTATTTCTATAACAGATGAAATATTAATTTTGGCTTTAGAAGCAAGTGGAGGAAAGATTGAAGCCAATCACATGTCAAGAGCTGAATTCTTCTGTTTTCTTCCAAGAAATTCTACTGAAGCAACTCTACCATGATTATCAGAGAAATACAAAAAAATTCCTCCAAGTAAATATGGCACTGAATTATATGTTGTGTAGGGTTCATATTATATCTGGATAGATTACTCACTATTTTTTAAACGCTACTTTCTTTTTCTTCTTGTGCTTTAATATATTTGTGCTGATGGTTTAAGACTCAACACAAAAAGCATCTTAGTCAAATCTCAGCCAAAAAATATGCGATAGACACAAAAATAAAGTCAAAAGCAGAAAAATCCATCTCTAGAGAAAAAACAATCATTTAATTGAATGATAAAAAGAAAAACAAAATCAATTTCCTCTGCGGAAGATAAGGAATTGCAGGAAAAACAAAAAATTACATACTATGTCAAAATACCTTGCTGCCCAAAGGAGATGCAGACAATCTATAATAGGAGAAAAAGACTATGAGGACAGCCAAAATAATAATATAAAAAAAGCTTTAGCATATTTCATGATATGAACCTGAGACATGAAAAATAGATGAAAGAAAATAACTGTTAAGGGAATAACACTGAAAAAGTCTTAAAGCCGTGAATGCAGTTGTTTGTATACCTGTCCCTGCACTAACTTTTGTGTCACACATGTCCATGCTACAACGAACAGAAACAGAAGTTGCACCAGTTTTGGATTTTTTGTGTGTGTGTTATTATTAGCTGTAAAACAAAAAAATTAATATGTCAGATTCCTTTGGGACTCCTTTTGTTTCTGGAACTGTAGAATACAAATTGCATGTCACACTAATTAACCTAACCAGTTAGTGTGTTATATAGAAATCTTTGATATTTTCCTTTTCAATGATTGTGATGGATACATTTTTCTGTAGTAATTTTTTCCTTTTCACTGATTGTGCTTGATATTTTCTTGTAGTCAACGTTTTTTTTTCAACATTTATTGTAGTCTGTTTACTGTTGTTGAAGTTTTAGATGTTTTTTGAATTTTATGTTGATCTCTTTAACATATGAAAGACTAGATATAAAGAAAGAATAAGAACAGTCACAACTCCTAAATTACAGCTAAGTACAGTTAAAAACCATAGCTTTGCCTAGAATTTTTGTAAGACAGAACTGCAAGACAGTCAAATGCTGAAGGCTTAAGAGAGCTAGGGGACATATCTTGACTCCCGCTGTGATACAAGGAAAATCAGAAATTTCCCAGTATAAATTAATGCATAGGTACAGTAAAGCCAATATAGCTGATTACAGATCACTGTCCAATTGTTAATCTTAAGAGGACAGAACAGGGAGAAAGGAAAAGGTCAAAGTATCCTGATCACAAGTTCATAATATTGTCTTTTAACTTTTGTGAACTAACATTAATAATAGCAGTGAAGGGTCTGAGAGACTGTAGGTACTTCAGGCAGGAACATCTCCACTACTTTTAGCAGCATGTCCAGAAAATTATCAATAGTTGTCAATAGTCATCATCATGGTGACATAGCATTGATCCCAAAGGAAAAAAATCAAAAAGCATTTGTTCTGGCATATAGAGTAAGAGCATCATTTAACTAGTCTTGTAAATAACTGATTAATGCAAATAATACAAATACTACACATGATTATCATCACTCATAAATGAGAGATAAATGTGTTCTATCTGATCAAGTGATCCCCAAGTCTACCACCTCAATTGCTATGACTGTGATTGTAACTCAAGGCACCTGAGATGGAAAGCAGGTGCAAGCACAAGACTGTCAGTTGGTCCTACAAGAGACAGGTGTTAGGAAATAGTGTATCTACAGAATTTGTTCTGTGCTGAGGTTTCATGTGTGCCTACCTAGTTTTGGTACCATTAGCTGTATATATCTTCTTTGTTATGTGTATATATATATGTATTCTTTTAAACATGTAAGAATAGTGCTATAAACAAATTCTACCCAAGAAAGCTTACAGGTTGTTCAATGAGCCACCAGTTGCAGAGTTTTGCAAAGGTCTGGAAGAATTAACTGAGTTACTTGCAGAGCTTTACAAAACAAATGCAGTTCATCCATTCAGATCTGCAGTTTGTAACTTCAAGCTAAAGTATGATGTCAATGTCATTATGTTAATACCATCCATCTTAGGAAAGCACGTGTTATAAATACTTCTCATTTGTCTAATTGCTCTCAGTACATGTGTAAGCTTCCCAAATAGGAACCTGTTATTTGCAATGTAATATTTAAATCTCAGAATGTTATATTTATTATAACCATTCTAAGTATTATGTATTGCTGACATAGTTTTATTGATGTTTGAGACATTTGGATAATCTATTTTTATTTTATACAAATTATGTACAAAAAGTATATTAAAGAACATCAAACAGTCAAAAGTTAGAATATGGTAAAATTATACTTGCCTGTGCAACCTTTTCTATGCTCCCCTGTGTACATGAATTACAGTGTTTTGTGATTATGGATTCTCCCCACACCATTTTTCTGAGGACAAATTGAAAATATTTGTCAGAGCCCTGTGGGTATGCACTGCTCTGCCTGCCCCCCCTGCCGGGGCTCCCCCACCCCACCCACAGCCCAGGACCCCATGTCAGCCCCCGCGGCCATCAGCTCCTGCCCCCGCGATGCCGCAGCAGCGCCGGTCTCCAACTCACCACAGCCCTGCCCTGCCTGGCGATGGGCCCTGCCGAGCCAGGCCCAACGGCAGGCCCACGGCCCAGCCTGGCCTCAGCCAGTCCCCATCCCCAGGGAGGTGCCCCATGCCAGGGGCTGTGGCTGCTCCTGTGCCCCCGCTGCCCTGCTCCTGGCTGGGGGTGGGATGGGCCCTGGCTGCCAGGCCCTGCCCTGCTGCCCACCTGGGCAGCCCCTGCTGCTCCTGGGCCCAGGCCCACCTGGAGCTGCAGCCCACGCAGCACCTTGACAATATTTAGTGAAGGAACCTTGTCTCCTTTGTGGCAGCACTTGATATCATACAATAAATAAATTGTGTAGCAAAAAAAATATAAATTGCCTGAGGATTAAGGAAACAGAATGTCATACCAGAGAACTCATTTTTTTTTATTATGCCACTGAATTCCTTTGCGGTGTTGGAGAACAGAAGAGAAATGCTGAATGCTTTCGTCAAAGAAGTAGATTCAAATTGTACTTTATTGTAAAGTTATACTTAGAGGGGGAACAAAGAGCTACCTCCATACAGCAGCACAGGTAGTTTGTTTTGAGACTAACTGCAGGGAGGGATACTGTTATGTGCTAACCTGGGTTGTTTATACAGTCCTTGTGATACAGAGAAATGATTACTTGCTTTGCAACTTATTTACTTATAGCAACTGCTTTGCAAATTATTTACTTATAGCAATTTACAATGTTTTTGAATATTGCTAATATCGCTTAATAATCCTGCTTGCCCTGACTGTTCTGTGGAATTTTACCAAGGGCTACTGTGTTCATCACAACAAAGCAGTTTTCTGTGGAAACTTACCAAGAACTACAATGTTCAGTAAAAATAAGAAACATGTCCTTGGAAAGCAGATGTATTCTAACAAGTTGAGTCTTTGTATAGATAGCCATATATGGACAGTAGAAACTAATATGCTAGATAAGATAGAGGGGATAAACCGGCTGGAACCACTCTTGTTGTTCAAGAAATTGGCTAAGAGAATCTGTACATACTCCAAGGAAAAATACAACGTGAAGAAGACTGCAAACCTTCCTCCAAAAGACCCCCGAAAACGACCACCAGGAGGCAATGCGCAGGCGCAAAAATAACATAAACTGCTGACACCAGCCTTTTGAACTAACCCAGCCTTACTTATGCATATGTATATTTGTATTGTGTAATCCAATGAATATGTATATCCACACTCTAAAAGTTTCTGGTAAAATGTGCTGTTGGTGTGCAAGCTTTGTGGAGAAATCCCCTTACACCCCGGCGCTGGAATAAACATACCTACTTTATAACTCTCCCCGAGTTGTAGAGTCTGTTTCCGTGCATCACTTGCGTGCTTTTAGCTCATGCCAACTAGAAACCTCCTAAAGATTCACTTGGTGTTGAAGGGTGGCTGCTCTGGGGACCATTCCCATAGGCAGCCTGCATGCAGCCTTCTGCATTAGAGCCAGGCATGAGAACTCTGTGCCGGCTGGCCTCGGTGCCAGGGAATGCTCCTTGGCATGTTTGGTTTGCTCCTGGAGATATAACCTTGGGCCTCCTACAACAAAGGGACCAATTGCCCAAGGAAAGTCAGTGTGGATAGCTACCTGAGCTATTAGTCAATGCTAGACAATGGTGTGTGATTTAAGTCTTTATTATACATCTATTTGATTAAATCTGGGTTTGAAATTCAAAATAATCAGGTCTACATGTGGAGTTAAATGGATAAACCAGATTGACTTTGTTCCATCACAAACAAAAAAAATTCCATCTCTAGAATCAAAGGTGCTCTGCTTCAAACTAATGATTGAAAGCACCAACAGAAGATGAAAAACCTCGGCTGGAATTTTCTCTGCTTAGTTTAGAGCACAAAGCTCAGTTTCATAAAACTATTGGTCAGTTAGTCCAGCACAAAGTGGAAAAATGTAAAATAAAATCTGAAATCAAGTAAACATGCAGAGAAATGGCAAAATGGAGAAAGTTCAAGAAGAATTTTGTAGGAGGGGGAGGCCAGGCCTCAGATATCTATTGCAATCTTTGTAGACATCATCAAATGCACAGGGAATAGAAACTTGGCAGATATAGTGTACTTAAACTACTAAAGTTTTTGATGTTCGCATCCTAAAAACACTACAATTTTTCTTGCAATAAGAGAGAAAGTCCTCTTGTAGAGTGATACATGGCTAAGAGATAAAAAATAAAAGGTAGGAATAAATTATTAGTTATCACAATGGAGGTTGTTATCTGCCGAGATACCTGTTCAGTATAAACAACCTGGAAAAGGTGATGAACGGTGATGTGACAAGGTCTGCCGATCATTTTTCTGCTCTGAATAACTGTGATGGTAAAATGTGAGACTGTTTCAAGAGCTGAGTGACTGAATGATAAAATGACAGATGAAATTCAATGTCAATAAATGCTAACTAATGCACATGAGAAACAACAGCCCTAACTAAAAATACACAGTGATGAACTCTGATTTAGTTATTACTGCTCAGGAAAAAAAATTGTTTTCATTGTGTCCCTGTCACAATGTTATCTCAATGCTCAGCAGCATTCAAAACAGCATATAGAAAGGCTGAAATTTTAAGAAAGGATTAGAGAACAGAAAAAAATGCTGTTCTAAAAAGCTGTGATGTATCCATATCTTAAATACTACATGAAGTCCTGGTTCTACCTGAATTGAGACATAATACTGTAATTCTAGGTAAGAACAGGGCAAAAAGAATGCCTTCTGTTTTGGAAAAGCATAAAAATGCTCCCCAAATTAATAAAATAATAAGTAGATGACATTACATGAACTTCTTTAGCAGAAATTTTAAAAACTTGAGGAAATAATTTTGTACCAAACATAAGACTGTAAAATTCAGTACTACAGGATTCTGTTGATGTCTAACATATAAATAGGTTTTTAAAGTGATCAAATAAATTAATGGAATAAAAGTACAATAAAGCCAATTAAGCATAAAAATAGTGAGGTAATTTCAGCTCAGAAATTCCCTAAGTATGAAAGACATTCTAAGAAAGATATCTGTCTCCTGGGACAATTCTATTTTTATACTAAACACTAATGGTAGGGGGCTTATACTAAAATGTAGTTTATAAATAAATAAATAGTTTTATAAATAAAAATATTTTCAAATAAATAAAATGTAGGGTTTGTTTTATACAAAACTATAATTGTAAGAAGTGGGGAATGCCTTTCCCATGTCTCTGATGTTATGTAGACATCTTTGGGTTATGGAAACAAGTCTTCAATTTTTCTTGCCTTCTCTAGTCAGATGAATACCAGATAGAAATTTCACCAGCAGTGATGGTATTTTCTAAGAAACTGCAAATGCACATTTCAGATCTGGTAAGAGAGAGATCTCTGACAAGCCAGATGAAGCATTCACACTAGTGAGATATTCTGAGAGGATTCTTAATCACTGTTCCTGATTTCACTTTGTATAGAAGCTTTAAATTTTTATTTAGACAATAACTCTGTAATGTGGTGGGATATGCCTTCACACAGGGCATATGTCGTTTCAAAGCATACTTGGTTATTTTACTATGAAATGGAAAAAAGTCAGTGTGAAACCTCAAAGCAAAGTACCCAAATCCTACACAGGGATAAAACTTGCTTGGATTCTTTCACATCTAGCATCCCTCCCTCTGACTTTCTTCCTGAAGGAAGAGATTTTCTTTTCCTGTACTGTGTGGTTGACACTACCTTCTTCCATCTGGCTATAGGATCCTACCTCACTCTCCTCCAGCAATACTGGAACACTTGGAAGTTTTAAAGTAATATGCCTGCAATAAAGGGTAGAGGAAGTGTCGTTGCCTTTTCATAGGAGATGAATCTTTTGTTCTGAAAAGCCTATATGCAGACAGGGGAAAAAATTTATAGCCACTGCCCAAAATAGATATATGACAATGAAGAATCCATCCCCAAATGTCTACTGAAGTCACATGGTGTAACAAAGTAGCAGCACAGGAAAGCAATATTTTGCAATATAATTTGACATACGTGCCTTACTATTATTTTATATCTACTGATGAACTCTGAACTATCTTATAATACAAATATATGTTGACATTTTCCATGCTATATAACAATATAAAATATTAATTTCTACTTTATTTGACAACAATACACATTTTCTGTGCTGGTGTGTACATGTTGAATGTGTCTCTGCCCTAAGTCTTCTAAGCATGTGTAATAGCACCTGCTTATATTGAAATTCTACTATTTTAAAAATTTGTTTGTGTTCAGACAGATCTTCCTTAATAATTTACTTCTGCTTATATTCCATTCTATTCTACAAGTTCCATAAACAGTTTTAGTTTCTAGATTAAAAAAAATAATAACAATCAATTAAAATGTCTGTTTCTGATCAGTTCAGGTACTACAGATGGAGTTTTCTCTCCAACAAAACACATAAGCATGTGCTTAATTTTATACATATACATATTTTTTCACTTTAAGATTTAGTTATATTTTCAGTACACTTTCCAGAAAATTTATGAATATTTTTTTTTTCATCTATATTTTAGTAAGGCTGGCATTATATTTCTGACTTATCATTTCATGGTATTTTTTTAATCTCTAATTTATTTAATTCTTGGAATTGAACCTATTTGATCATTAATTCAACTCTGATGTAATTTCAGAGTAAGGTCACCAGTAGTATCTGTTCTAGGCTTCCAGCTAGTGTTATATGTCTTCTCGACTCATCTTTCCTATGTATCTTATATTCCTGCTGAGGTCTTGCAGGTCTTCTTGACATGTTTATGAAACATTCTCACTGGTAGCGAGAGCTATGCAGTGGAGAAAGATTTATATATTCCAAATGTAGAGGAGAACAATATGTCAAGCAGGCAAAGTGAGCCTGTGTATTATACTTTACAGAATTTAGACTGTAAACTTCTTCAGCTTTAAGAAGCCTTCTTAATTCTTAATAAAAATTATTATCTGTTTTTTACAGTGCCTAGTCTTTTTTAGGTGTGACTTAAAACAAATCATGAATGGTAATATAAGCACATATGTAAGATCTTAAAAGAATACTGACCCTACATTAAAATAGGAGGAAAAGGGAGTGAAGGTGCAGAGAGGACTTTCACATTTTAACCACAGAGTCATCTAAAAGTAGATAAGCTGATGTTAGGAGTGGAAGAGAAACAAGTCTGAATATCATGTTATGAGATGTAGAGGGTGGAAGGAGATTTATTTAAAGGGCAGAGAAAATAGATGGTGTAAGGAAGAAAGATTTCAGAGAAATCAGAAAAAAAATCAAGAAAAAATGTATCTCTGAGGCTTTAGACAAAGACTCATTACTAAAGATTCCCTCATCTATTATACTATCTATTGGCATCAGGCTGTCACAGACTGTTTCATATTAAGGACTGTTTTAGCAGGTGTCTTGTAAAATAGTTGTGGGCTTTAAAACCAGAGTGAAATCAATGTTCTTTATAGCCTTGTTATTAGGATTCAAAGTTTCTGCAACAATGAAAAATGCTATTGAAAAAGAATTAAATTTAATAATCAGACTATTAACCAAGGACATTTGCTGCACATTACACAGAGACAAATTAAAAAGATTACAATAATTTCCAGAAAACATCTGTTAAACAATGTCAAATTGATGATAAAGAAAATTGAGTTCCCTCTGCAGTTAAGATTAATCCAGCTGTACCCAGCTATAAAAGACCTATCAAAGGCAACTTTTCATTGTTGTTAATTCAGAAATGTTATCACTAGGAATCCTTAACACCCGAGTCCTAACTTTCTGCCAAGTTTTTGTTTTTCTGAATTGATGGAAATGTGGATAGACAAGTTGACTTAAGCTCCTCCTTCTAGAGGACAGAGGTACCCTTTATTGTCTGCCACTAGAAGAAAAAGATATGGAGCCAGGTTTCATTTTCCTTTGTCTTCAAATAAAGAAAAGAAGATATCTTTTGTTAAGAACAGCAATTTGTGATAAAAAACAAAGACACTTCATTTTACCTGGCCTTCTAAAATATTGATGATTAAAAAGGTAAGCATAAGATTTCATACTGATGAGCTATTATTTTTCAATCTGATCCATTTTCCTATAAAGTCAAAGGAGGTGTTTCAGTTGATGTTACTGAATTTTCATCTCTTAGAATATCCTTTAGATGAGGTGGGGGTTTTTTTTAGATATAAGAGGTGCTTTAATTCCTGAAAGTAACTGCTATGTCTGTGTCAGTAAATAGTGCAGACCAGTGAGAAGAGATCTATTAGAGTGACAGTCGGTACTGAGACTTACGTCCATGCTATATGCATTTCAGAAGGTTCTACTTTGGACTGGTCCTAGTCTGGACTTGTGGACTGAGTGCCCATTAGCAGTTAAATACAGTTGCTTTATTTAGTTTTGTCTGAAAGAAGAATTGGTAAGGTCTAAGACCTGTCTGCAATGTGAAACAAAATGCAGTGAGAGGGAATGATCAGGAGACTATCCTCAGAAACACATCTGTTACCTAACTAAAAGACTATTACAAAAGGAACCCATTATGACTAGTTTATGATAAATTAGATGCTATTAGCTCATGCTGATTCACATGTTTCACTACAAATAGAAGCATTAATTTCAAAGATGGTATCAAGACAGTAAAATGTACCTCAATTCTCCCTCACTCCCTCCCACTAAGGACCTAACTGTGTAGTTCTACATTTCCTAATAGTTCAGTTTGAAGACTTTTTGATTGCATTATAGTTTCTTTTCTTCATTGACTTGTAGGATTTTTTTTTTTGATTTCTTTGTTTGATGTGGAGAACTTATTCTTGACTTATGTGTCTTTTTAGCCTAATCCTTTGAGTAACAGAGAACAAATATCTAAAATTCCAGCAGTTTCATGTGGTAGAATTGTATTTGGTTTAAGTTGCTCTTTGAATAAATTATTTTTTAGTAACAAGCTCCTGCCTTTACTTACCAGTAACCAGGATAAGTAAATTTCAATTAACTTCTGAAAGCCTAGTTTAGATCTTTATTAGACATCATTGCCTCTATTTTTGTCTTGAAATAAATTTATTTTTCCATTCCTCTTTCCCATTTTCCCCTCTAAAAATTGATATTGATAAATGTAACACTAATAAAAAATAAAATTATAGAAACTGAAATAAATAAGTGTTAAAATAATGACATAATGAGACACTGTAGAACTCTATCATTATAAGACAGCTCAGGCTGGAAGGGATCTCAGAGGTCTCTCAAAACTGGGTGAGATGTAAGTCACCACCATGCTGCTCAGGGCTTTGTCCATTAAGGTCTTGAAAACCTCTGAGAATAGAGACTTCATAACCTCTCTTGGCAAACTGTTTCACTGCTTGCCTGTCTTCATGGTGGAAAAAAGCTTTCCCCTTATATACACTTTGGACATATCATGTTTTAACTGGCTCTGTCTTGATGACCTCCTTGTAGGCACTGGTAGGCTGCAGTTAGCTGCCCGCCAGAGCTGTCTCTTCTCCAAGCTGAACAAGCAAACTCCCTCAGCCTTTCCTCACAAAGCAAGAGCTCCAGTTCTCTGATCATCCTGGTGATCCTCTACTGAACAAATATCAGATTATTAATGTCTTTCTTATATTGGAGGGGCCCCAGATCTTAATGTAGTATTCTAGACTGGTCTAACAAATACAAGCTAAAGAGTATAATGATTTTCATGGCTGTAAGCACATTCCTTCTTATGGGAGCTTAGTTGACTTAGTCCAAGGTTGACCGAGTCCAACTGCTAAGAGCTGTTGTGAAGAAGGGTAGAAGTGAGGATCTGCCCCTCCTTCCCTGGGAAGCCCCTTTTCAGCTGAGGCTCTCACACTTAGCCCCCACCTAAGCATCTGTCCTGGTTTAGCCAGGATAGGGTTAAGTTTCCCCAGCAGTGGGGGGGAAGCTCTAGCTGGGTTATTCATATATCACGCTGACGTCACATCCTGGTGCCATAGCGCGGGAAGAATCGGTGATCGCGTGGGTTGGCGCAGCCGGTTCTCTCACTGCTGTATCGGTATATACTTTGCTCTGTTCATTGTTATCACTGTTATTGTTATTGTTTGTTGTGTTGCTGTTGCACTGCTGTATTAAACCTTTCCTTATCTCAGCCTCGGGGCTTTGTATTTCAATCCCTTTGTGGGGGAGGGGCAGCAGCTGCGTGGTCTCAGACCCCGGCAGGGGCTAAACCACCACAGCATCACTGCAGTTATGTAGCAGCCAGATCTGCTCCCAGGCTTGTACTGCTTGATTCTACCCCAATACTAAACCACTGACTTGCTTTCTGGATTGACTTTGGACCTGCCTCATTACCTGGACTTGCCATGTGATCACACAACTTAGGCTGACTCTAATCACTATGTCCACACCTATCCTGATCCTGACTTACTGACTCAACTCTGACTCCTTGTCAATACCCTTTCCCACTCCTCTGCTACCCACAGCTCCCAGCTTGCCCTTCCTCATTGAGCATGCCCTCCACTGTGACTCCCTGACCTCTGTTGTTGAGCTGTGCTTCTGGTGTGCCAGAACACTGTGTGCTCATGTTCAGCTTGTTGCCTGTCAAGATTCACAGGGTCCTTTTGAGCAGAGGTGCTCCTCAGTAAGTCCCCAGCTTGCATGCTTGCAAGGAGATCTTGCTTTCCCATTGCAGGACTTTTCATTCATCCTTTTTAAATAAATGTATTGAATTAATGTAATATCAACACAAGCTATTTGCATTATTTCTTAAGAAAATAAACATGCATAAACTAAATCTTAAAACCTAATATTCTGCAAACAACCAATTATAAAAAAAGTGTTCATTAAAATGAAAACCCTAAGACAAGAATTATATTCACATATCACACAAAAGAAGTCCAGTTTAATGGAATTCATTTCCGTAATACAAATTGTCTTATGGAAAGTAAACAAATCAAAATGGAAACAGCAGCTGTGGCTCAAAATTACCATCAAACACCAAAAAAACCACTGAAAATAGTAATTAAGAGTGAAAGTCCATTGGCAGAGCTGACAAAGCTTCTTGCAATGCTAATATCATTATCAAATGCAAGAATAATCTGTCACCACAAACAAATAAGATTATCATGGCTGCAAATTTTTCACAACTTTTTCTTATCTCTTTTTCTTTTCTGTCTTTATTAAATAGAAATAACCTAAAATTTGCAGCCAATGACACTAAAATATATGTTCTTTTTTAAACAGAGTGTTATGACAGGAATGCTATGAGTGTTACGGCCAAGTAAAAGGTTGATAGGTTCTAATTCAGCATACTGAAGTTTAACAAGCACCACAGCTTGAATGAGGTAGGGGTATTCATATACTTAGTGTTAAACCTTTTTTTCAGTACTTTGCAGAGTTAAGCACCACTTTCTTTCCTTGGCCATATGATTACTGTATTGCATAGAATCTCTCTCTTATCACCTAATGACATAAAAATAGGGTTTGTGTCAATATAAGTGTTCATTTTACAATAAACTGATTTTTCTCAATTCCTCACATACACTTAACTGACTCACAGGAATTAGGAACGTAACAGTTTCAAATTTAGACATGGATAAAGGGGATTAGTTAAATGGATGGGGAAGGGACAGAGGCACTGCAGTGTTTAACTTTAATGCATTTGGCCCTAAATTCTGAGCATAAAAAAAATTATGTACTTCCAGATGGGATACAAAGATTTATATGCTGAATAGAGAGCTGCAAGCTTCCCAACAAGAAATGATAAGAAGAAAATGGTGTTACGAATGAATCTGAGAGATGAGAATAATGTTTTTGAGAAGATGCCTCTGTCAACAGAAAAAGTGGAATAGGATTCTCATTTACAGCTCATTTCAAAATGTCGAGCACCCTTTAGGTAGTCGATATTTAAATAAAACAAAATTTTCCTGAACTAGTGTTCTCCTTTTACATTAGCTTGCAAAATAAAACATTCATCTAGAGAGAGGAAAACCCTAGTCTGTTTTTTTCCTAAACTCAATGGATGCAAATACAGTTCTTAAACCATACAAGCCAGAGTTGTACTCTTCACTCTTGCCTTCATTGGAAAGATGATTTTCCTGCACACTGCAAGATTCATGGGGCACAAAGGAACGTGACTCTGGAGCTCTGTCTTTAGTGACAGAGAGAATTCTCATTGTTTAAGGTCCAGTTTCTACATCCAAGATAGTTTTTGTAATTTTTATCCAATGTAGATAGATACAGTGTAGAATGCATAGAAAGTAGTGAGATAGTAGATTGGAGGATACATCTCCCAAATCTGTGTTTTAAGGTAGTAAATGACCTAACAGTAATCTACCATCACATCATTTGTGATATATCTTCTTTTCTAGTTTCATGAGTCTTCCCAGTACAGTAGTATAACTGCCAGAGATAGAGCTGAGAAAACAGTAGCTATTAGTATACTATATAAAAATATGGAAATCTATGTCACTCCTTCAACGGCATTTTAAAAGTTATATTACCAATGCTCAGAAGACAGCTTTGGGCCCCAGAACCAGAGTGAACAGAAGTGCCTTTGCCGGAGTCAAATGCCTGAACTGTGTTACAGAATCACAAAATGGCTGAGGTTGGAAGGGATCTCTGGAGATCATCTTATGCAAACCCCCTGATCAAGGAGGGTCATCTAGAGCAGGTTGCCCAGTACCATGTCCAGATGGCTTTTGAATATCAACAAGGATGGAGACTCCACAACCACCCTTGGTAACCTGTGCCAGTGCTGTCACCCTCACAGTCTCCTTATGCTCAGACAGAACAGCCTGCGTTTCATCTTTTGCCCATTGCCTCTTGTCCTGTCACTGGGCACCACTGAAAAGAGTCTGGCTCTGTCGTATTTACATGATCCCTTAGATGTTTGTATACACTGATAAGATCCCCCTGAGCCTTCTCTTCTCCAGGCTAATTAGTCCAGATCTCTCAGTCTTTCCTCATAGGAGAGATGTTCCTGTCCCTTAATCATCTCTGTGGTCCTTTGCTGAACTCCCCCCAGTCCTTCTTGTACTGAGGATCCAGAACTGGGCACAATACTGCTGTTGTGGCCTCACCAAGTGCTGAGTAGAGGGGAAGGATCAACTTTGTGGACCTGCTGACAACACTCTTCCTAATGCAGCCCAGGATACCATTATCCTTCTTTGCCACAGTGTTACATTCCTGGTTCATGGTCAGCCTGTCCTTTTCTGCAAAGCAGCTTTCCAGGTGGTCAGCCCCAGCAGGTACTGGTGCATGGGGTTATTCCTCGCAGTATGCAGAAGGAAGACAGTAAAAAATGTGAAGAGTGTTAAAGCACAACAAGAAAACATAGCTTTGTGCTGTCCTGTGTTTTGTATTGACCAAAACTTTATGAATCCTTAACGAGCATCTGGGATTTTTGGTTGGTCCTCTGGGGTGCCTATCTGCCCAAGTGCACTGCATAGAGCAGATAAGAAATTAAATTTCTTGCCTGGTCCCTGGTTTTTTTTAGGACTCTGGTTACCCGTGTAGGTGTATTGTCCTCACTGTTAAGCACTTCAAAATATGAAAGTTGAAGTACCTTTTATTGAAGCAAATTATGGTAACACCACAATTTAAAATGGTTAATTATTTAATATTCAGTTTTTCAAAACCTGAACAAGGAATGAATGGTATGACTAACTTATCTGTTTTATCAGACCTGTTTCTGAACTCTTTTTTTGCTAAAACATGTCTATCCTCCAGCCATTTCAGTGATGAATCATATCACATTTTCAAAAAACTTCAGAGGACTTAATGGTATTTTCCATCTGCCTGGGACAATAGACTGGAGTCTGCACCACTTGAAGCTGAGAGTTAGATTAGCTCCATCAGTGGAGTTGTGGCTCAAGTTTGGCTCTTCTGCTTATCTGAGTGAACCGTAACATGGATTTCATCTTGAGAAGTAATTTTGCCACTGGTAACCTTATTCCACATGCAAAGGAGTGCAGAATTTTGACACAGAATGGAAAGGCTGAATGCTTCGTAATCACTGGATGGAGCCTTAACAGTACTTCCTTTAATTTGTGCTCATCAGAACAGAAGTCAATTCCTTTACTTCAAAGATCAGGGCAACATACTTTCTTCAGGCTTCATCCTTCATAATCTATCTTTCCCTTTCGTCAATTCATTTACATGCCCACAATTAGTGTAATTTCCAAAAACAGAACTTGAACTCCAAACAGTCAACATAAAAAACTACACAGCAACACTGAGGTGAAATTATACTATAAATAAATTAAAACTTTCAAAGATACTTTTGATTTTTGTTTCTATTCACTGTCTAGAATGGAAAAGAAAGTTTATATTCGGTTCAAGTCTTCTAGCTGTAAGGCATAGGTTTTGTTCTATAAGTTAATGATATCTAAACAACTCATATTTGTATGAACAGAAATATCTTGAAACTGCTAGAGTGTAATTTCCAAATTCTGGTATTTTTTGATACCAGAGAAGTATCAAAGCAGATGGGATTATTTGGTCACTAGATGTCAGCAGTACGTGGCAATGAAGAAAAATCATGACAAAAGTAGAACTTCCTGTTATAAAAAGATAAAGGAACTGTTAACCTAGTGAGATTTTCTTTTAATTACCTGTTTAGAAAATTATGTAACCCTCATCATAACAATACTGCAGTTTTCAGTCAATAAAAACATCGATGACCTGATAAATAAGACAATCCTTGAGATATCTCCATAAATGTTTTAATATAATTTCAACATAGTATTATTTTAATTATTTAATTTGCATCCTAACATGCCATCACTATACCCACTAATATGTAGTTCCTGGCAAGAAAGGTTTGCCATCTCTAGAAAATTTTCTTGCTATAGTTGCTGAATAAGGAAGCTGTTTTCAGTCTTTTTAATGGCTTTGGAAACTTTTGTGATTTTATTTTATTTTATTTTGTGTTATTTTATTTTTTTATTCTTCTAGAAGGACACTTAAAAATAGCAACCCCTATCTCTCCTTCTTATCATATACTAGGTATAGAACCGCACATTCTGTATTTCACTGCCTAACTGCTATAAGAACAAGAAGCTTTTCTGCATCCAAGAAAGTCTATGTTGTTCTTTTCTTCTCTTTACACTGAAACCTAGATATTTATATACTATTACACACTGGTGCATTTTATTAGCACTCCTAGTTCTTACTGAAGGACATCTTTCTGTGACATGCTCCTGCTTCATCTCCCTCTATTAATTCAGGACCTTGATCAAGATAAATCAAGACCAAGAAGACATATCCTGCAGTATATACTATTTCCAAATAGAGAAAGCTCAGTATTTTTTGTATCATTAAGGTGAGGCACAAATACTATGTCTGATTTGTACTATGTGTGCTTTGAGATGGCTGCATGGGCCTATCTCTGCAAGGTTTTTTAAGTATTAACCCTTTAGGCCACACTTACAGTGAGTTTGGACTCAGGGAGAGTGTGACAGGAAGAATTGCAGGTTATTTTTGTGTACTAGCAAAATCTAAAGTTGAACACAAGTTTAACTTAATATCATGTTCAAAATAGCAATGTCAAATCTGAAATTGCAATCATGCAGAAAGAATCCCCCACTGAAAAGAATCTACTTTACTGTGTTCCCATAACAATCACATGCAATATTAATTATTTTGGTCAATTTCTGATGTATCTTAGGTATGCATGCATCCACTTAAAAATGAAATAACTTGGCTTTCCTCTTTTTTAGCCGTGCAAATACATGTGAAAATGTTCAGCCAATGTATCTGTAATCAAGCTTAGGGCAGTGAATAGGAGGCCAGATGGCAAATGAGTAAAGTCTCACTGTAAGTAACATGGTACTCTACCTGCAACAATGAGACTGCTTATCCCTGTAATAAAATAGTACTGGTGAAGGTGCAAATTAAACAATGTCAACCTTCATTATAGGGTAAACTGGGAAATAGTGCTGAATTTATGGCAATTACTCAAAAAAAAAATTTATTTGGGCTAATTCTATCACCAGGAAACATCTACCACCTTCTGACTTCTTCCCATGATATTTTTGTAATATGGTTATTTTTCAGAGTTCAGTCAGTCTGAATAAAGATAATACTAAAAAATAGCTCTGTATAATGCAGTATTATCAAACATTTTATCATTTCTTTGACATTTTTTTTCTCTGTTGTCAACACCCTTGTGTTGGTCTTTCACGCTTTGAAGCTAAGGATCATATAGTACTTAAAACCAGACTGCATAGTAAGCCTGACAAAATGATAATTCCACGGCCCATAGCAACATTCAATGTTCTGTTATAGTTACAGATGTGAAGAGAATAAAAGGGCTAAGCTCCTGCTATATCCTAAGGAAATGTTTTTTTAACCTGTCCAGTTTATTTATATATTTACATTTTGAAAAATACAATATTTGGTAAGGGTAATTTAAAAAAAATATTTATTAAAAGAGACAGGAACATTTTTGAGACACTGGGATATGAAGACAATAATAAAAAATGGGGAACATCTATACGCATGAACAATGTTTTGTGAAAAAGCAGAAACAGCTTCTGCTCCCATTTAAGCTAAAAAGGGTTTGGCTTTTGCCTTCAGTGGCGGTTGCATTAGAACCAGTGTGACCTTGTTAAATCTCATTTCTTTTTTGCTCTTGTCTAATGTTGATAAACCTTCTTCTTGGCCACCACTGATTTTAACTAGAACAACAAACTGTATAGAATAACAGCATGAAACATGCACATAGAAGTCAATGTTGTCACTGTCAAGAAGCTAGCTTTTTTTGAGCAGACTTCCAAGGATGAAACTGAAATTATAATACAATGAAAAGGAAAAAATGTGGGGAGATATCTTGATTTCAGATATAAAAAGACAGGCATAAATGATATAGAAAGGAAAGCTTTAAAAAATATTAAATAAGCTTTTTTTGTGTCTGTCTTCAAAGATTATTTTGCTAATATAAACCTGCTGGAGCAAAAGTAGTATTAATGATAAAAAGAAAAACTTTGTTGTAATTCTTTGTATTTTAACATAGCATAATTATAACAAGTAAATTAAACTACTTAATCATCTTTATATTTTCCCATTTTATCTAAAGATTGCACTGTTGTTCGTCTATAATATTCATCCCAGAAATAAAACCATTAATCACCTTGGCATCCAGAAAAAAGGTGTTACATTTTATTTCTTGCAATCTCTAGGGTACAAAACCTGAGGAAGATATTAGTTTTTAATAATTCTGATCCACCGATCTGGATTTACAATGTTGAACATACAGGTACTACTCCTTCAATAAATTTCAGTGTAATGCAAACAAAGACATTCACAGTTCAATGTTGTTTTAGATATCATACATCACAGGGTATGTTTTCCCCAATAGGATTAATACTGAATGAAAAGTGAAGGGTATTCATACTGACAAAGTTTAAATTTTAATTATCAGTGTTATTAAATAGATTCCATAGTCATCTTCTACAGTTTGTGGAGAAAAACAGACTCCTTCAGAAAACAATTCACTGCACATATATTAGGTTCTGATCTACATTCTGTAGAGAAGCTACCAATTATACAAGAAAAGGGATGTAGAGAGATTGGCCAGCTAACTTCTGCCTTAATGTTAGCTCCCCAAAATTTTCTCTTAGGGAACGATCTCTTTCTGCTGCTCTGCTCTTCAGTTTATTAGGTCTTGCTGACTGTGGAAAATTCAGATGTTGGTGGGTCATATTTACAGAGCCTCTTTTTCCACAGAACCCTGGAAAACTCCCATGACAACTGAGGGAGAATTGAGGCTATGTTAATTTCAGCAGCCTTTACCTCAGTATGTCAGGCAGAAAAAAATTAGAGGCACCCAGGTTTTTGCCGAGTTACTTCTATTTCGGAACTCAGGATCCCGAAGCTTTTGGGGAATGTTGAAAGAGCATATGTAAAATACAAAAGATCTGTGCATTTCTAGGTGAAGATACAGAGATGATCAGAAAGCTTTAAGCTCTTAAGAGGGAACTACTACAATTTCTAATGCTAATTTATTTTGCTGCTAACCATGATACACTGAGTAGAGCTAACATACGGAATAGATATATGCATAAATCAGTAATACATTCATCTGTATTAATGAGTTTCATTTTCTTTATTAAAACACAAAGAACCCACTTGAACATGGTGCTTGGAAAAGCATGTTTATCTTCTTTGTACATGGATTAATACTTACTGTATCCGAAGACCTACAGAATTAGAAACTGAGGGCTATTGTATGTATTTATTTATTCTGTAACTAATCATGGTGGGTTGGCCTTGGCTTACAGTCAAACTCCCACCCAGCCACTCGCTCCCTTCCTCCCTCAGTGGGACAGGAGAAGAAAACAGGAAGAACAAGAATGAGAAAGCTTGAGGGTTGATATAAAGACAAGGAGATAGATTATCAATTAGTGTCATATGCAAAACAGTCTCAACCTGAGGAAAACTAGGTTAAATTATTGCCAGTTAAAGTAAAAACGTAGTTAGCAGTTTAGGTAGTGGGAAACAAAAAGACAAACATTAAACCAACACCTTTCCTTCACCCTTCCCAGGTTCAAATTCAGTCCTTTACTCCAGACTCATACAGACTCCAGACTACAACCAGTGCAGTAGGTTGGGGAGTGTTATGGTCAGTACGTAGTAGTTTCTCTCTGTTGCTACTTTCCTCTAACACTTTTCTTCTGCTCCAGCATGGGCTCCCCACAGGTGACAGTTCCTTTGGGAATACCCTTCTGCTCCAGCGTGGTCATCTCCATGAGCTGCGGGGGATATCTGCTCCAACACCATGGAGCACCTCCTCCTTCTTCTCTGACCTTGGTGTTCCTTTTGTTGCTTCTCACTCTCTTTGTTCTCTTCCCCTCTCTCCATCCAGCACTTTTTGCCCTTTCTTAGATAAGTTTTCACAGAGGTGCCACACACTTGGCCCTGCGTTGGATCAATTTTGGAGCCAGCTAGAACCAACTGTGTCCAGCACAGGGCAGCCCCTGGTCTCTTCTCACAGATGCTACCCCTGCAGCCACCACGCTACCAAAACCTTGCCATGTACAGCCAATAGACTAAAAAAGAAGTAACTGCAGCCAAAAAACAAAGTAAATTAAGTAGGTTTCTTAAGTGTCCTAGGTGTTGTAGTTAAAAGAAACAATAGCAAAAGCCACCTGTATGCTCTCCCTGTCAAGCCCCTTGCTTAATTTTGCAATTTACATGTAATAAAAAAAAATTATTCCATATTGTCAGAATTCCCTATTGAATTGTTTGAGATTTTCTTTTTTTATTTGTTTTTAATATTCAGAGTGGTAATTTTTAATGTAGGATCTGATGCATCTGTTGCCTCCAAAGTATAAATAATTTGCAGTAGCCTCTCTACTTCTTGGTAAAGACAGCTGATTCAGATTTGTTGCACCAACAACTCCAGGGATAAGCACATCTACAGAAAACATACCAGTAAGTTTCAGATTGGTTTACTGTTATTATTCCTGTGCAGACTTCCAATATTACTTTTTTTTTTTTTAAAAAAAAAAAAAAAGTAAACTAAAGCCAGCTTAAAAAATATGGTTGCCCAACATCAGCAGACAGATAAATCATTCTGCACACTTCTGACACCATTGCTTACAATTTAAGGTATAAGGTATATTTAAGGTATACTGCAGTCTGAAAATTACCAGTAGAAGTGGAAATACAAGAAGCAAACAAAAAAACCCCAAATCCCAAACCATTTAACAAATCTGTGCCTCAAACAGTGCAAACACAATTGTCAGTAGTATTATGCTATCAAAGGAGTCTCATTAAAGAAAATATCTACCTCCAGAACAAAATGGAAGAATGCTCATAATTCCAGGAAGTTCAAAAAGCATGCTAACATATTTGAGATTATGGACTTTTGGAAAACAAATTCTGGTATACACTCTCAGCTGGAACTTTATGATTTCTATCCTACATAAGCAGATTAATTCTACATTTTCTTTCAGCCTTATAAAAATGTACCACCTAGCCACAATGTGTAGCTTTTTGAAAAATCTCAGTGCTAGGTACTGTACTGATTATACTGAAAAAAAGCTTTTCCCTCAAGTAAGGAAGAGGAAAGAAAAAATTATAAGTTCACAGTCTGGGGCTTGATTCTTCCATTGTCTTGTACTACAGGTTACCTGCTATCACCTGGATGAAGCGAGTGTTAAGTACTACCATGCTGAGCTAGTAGCTTTTTATACTCTTTTTGCCAGGTGTAAATGACTACAGTATCTTCAGATTCTAGTTTTCATTTCTGAACAAAAAAACCACTGGTTCCTATTATCTGGCAATTAGATATCACTGCAATCCATAGCTTGGTTACCATAGCTACCAGTTACCTGCTAAGGATTGTTGTCCTTTTCCTAGGATTTCCTTAGAAAATAAACATAACTAGTAAAATATTTGGTTTTTTGAGGACCATATTTCTAAATAACAAGAAAATCTTCATTCTTGAAGATAATTCTTCTTTAACTTCAACAGAACTGGCAATCCAAAAATACTGGTATCGAGTGGTTATTTGAAATTTAGAAATAAAACTGACCTGACAGACCAAGTTGTAGCAGTTGAAAGCTTTTTAATCTGGCTCACAGAATCTAGTAGCATAGTAGTTTGTGAGCTGAGGTACACAGAAGCGTATTTAGGGATTAGTAACCAGAGCAAATAAGCAGGGTCCTAGGACAGGACAGAAGATGCTAGAAAATGGGAAGAATGCACATCATAACAATGACTTTGATTTTCGTGACCCTGACACAAACAACAGCACTGACAGACTCAGCTCCAGCCCTCTGCTGAGGTCTGGCAGCCCCATCTAGAACAGGGGTCTCCCAGTCTGCTAGAGACTTCATCTCTACCTTTTATGAGCAGCATCTGATAAGTAATCTGCCCTTACCTGGAGAATCAAATTTGACTGTTTAGTATCCTCTAGAGTCCTCAAACCCTAGGACATTAACCTGGCCAGAAATTGTCACTTCTCAACTAGTTGGCTAATCTTCTTCCTCATAACAAATTTGCATGCATTTATACAGACATGTTCACCTTATTTCTTTTTTCCTGCTTTATCATCTCAATATTCCTTGTGTCTTGACTACCTAATCAGGCAAAATCCTAGTTCCCACAACTGAGAAATTATATAGTATGTGTGAATTAATATATATATGATTGCAGAGGTAAGCAGAGTTTTTGGTCCAGATCTTTGTATTACATACTGAACTGCTGATACCTTTTCACCTAGGTAACATCTTGCCAGCTAACTGCTGATTGCATAAGCAAGATAATTATGTTTACATTTTTAATTTAAAAAAAAAACCAAAACAAACAAAAACAACAAAACCCACTACCATGTCCCCCCAAAATGAAAAAAACCCAACGTCAAAACCATTGATGCAACTCCAGGGACAGTTGAAGTAGAAAAATATATAAAAATTAAATACAGAGAAAGATGTTTCTAATGAGTGAATGGATCATATAAAGGAAAACTTTCAGATGCTGAACAGCAGCAAGAAGAAAATTTTTGGTGGTGGAAGGCATGCTCAGTACATATAATTAATTATGTGTTAAACATGAAAGACATTACATATAATAAAGTATGGCAGTTCTAGCTAATCTAGTGAATCAAAATAAGTTTATAGCCAGGCTTTCCTGGAAATTAAGAATGTAACAGTCTCGATGCATAACACTAACAAAGGTTTTTTCCTCTGATTCTTACACAAGTAGTCAAGAACTGTGGGAATCTGATGATTTCTTTATTGAGATATCAGGCTAGAATCCTGACTAAAAGACCAAGTTTCAAGAGTTCGGGTTCCAAATTAAGGTGTCACCAGGAGCATTAAGTTTGATGGAGAGGGTCAGTTCATGTATTTTGTTTTGGTGTTTGGACTGGACTATAAATGTAGGATTTTATGTTCCTCTTTATCCAAAATGGAGTATTCTATGATATCTCTTAAAAGATCTGAAGAAAGAATATGGGTAAAATATGACAATGCATAATTTTGTTGATGAGTTAATGTTCCTTTTTCATACATAACATTCTACTTATAAATATTTTTTAAAATTCAAATTTTTCCTACTATGATCATGATGTGAAAATAGACTCACAAAATTTCATATGGATAATTCTACTTTTTGTAGAGTTTATTAGTTATCCATTACATTTAATCAGTCAGTTGATTATTTACAACTATTACAGTCTTTGGATTAGTCACGCACTGGTTGCATATTAGGAAATTTATGCTTAAAGTGTACTTACCTTCTTCATATTTCTTTTTAGTCTTACTTGATGAATGACTGTTAAATATCTATATTAGAAAACCTTACCCGTTGAAAAATTTAAGTTACATAAACAAAATAATTCTGATCTTGGTTTTTACAATTATGGAGATTCTTTAGCTTACTTCAGGACACTAACAAATGCAAGAGAAATCAGAATTTTATTTGGTAACTATTAATCCCTTCACCTCTTTATCATTCTCTGTGTTTCTACATGTACATTTGTATGTAAAACATAAAAACCTGGGACCTTTAGATTTCCTGTTTTTTCTGCTGTTGTCTTTGCATATGATGGCATTTGTGTGATATATACTGTATATGCTCAATTCATTGAAACAATGACAATTGAAAATTGTCAACATATTAATGTAACTGTGTGAACTATTTTTATAAGTAAATGGGTGCTCCAATGGTCAGGATCATTTTCAGCAGCAATTTTTTTTTTTCTATGTCTCTTTGTCTCTAAAAGTTTGGCTATTATTTTTAATATCAAAGATGTTAGCTGATGGTTTCAATATGTACGGTGCAGGGTATTAAGTCATGACCACGGATTAATACCTCTTTTATGACATTCCTATTCACTTCAAAGGTGGGCAGTGGCATAGAGTTGATTAAATGTTTGGAAACTGGTATTTGTTTTGACTCGTACTGATTTTTCAGTAAACCCCACAAGACCATTGCACCATAACATGCAATAACATGTAAAGAGAGGGCTCAACTGCTTCCATCTAAAAGCTATGTTCCCTAATTTATTTTTGGTATTGTGGTGCAAATGATTACACTGATATTTGTGTCCATTGTGTCCATTTGTGTCCAACATAGCACAGTTGTTATCTTAAATACATTTTTTTTTCCTATATGAAGACAGAGGAGACAGCCCTTAACTCTTTTCTTAGATACATTTTGCCTCTGAACCAAGAGAATAATTTGCTTAGATCTAGACTTTGCAGCTCAATGACCAGTTGAAAAAGTCAGTTTCTGGTATTACAGCTCTTCAATAGATTGATTCTTCCATTCTGTTGCATCAGGAATGAGTAAAGGAAAAAAACTGCTTTTGAAAGATATGATAAATTGTCTACCTTTCTTTTCCTTCAAAATCAAGATGAGTTTGAATGTAATAGATTTTAAAGAAGTTTGAATCATTTTCATGAACAGAAATGGAATTAACTCATATGATAAAGACAGAGGCACATACTGCAGGTTTGAGTACACATATGGTATTTAAATCAGGTAAGTTGCACCTATTTACATCTAAAATTAATTTGCTTCAGAAAACATTTGTACACATTAATATAATGCAGATGAACAATTGTTCTTGTTGCTCAGCAAATACAGGTGGCAGAGACTTCAATGTAATCATATTTCTTCTTTCCCCCTTAGTCTAGCACCAGACTGTGACATGAGTACTAGACTTGGATGACTAATGTAAGCTGAGTTTTCACTGGACAAAAGGTTTAACATAGACTATGTCAGATACTTTGGCTTTTAAAAGTACTGGAGCTGCTGATTGCTATTGTATCTATTATCGTGTTAAATCAAAAAGATGTGATCTAATATAACTATTACGTATGTTACTTCAATAGTTGATCAAAACGTCAAGTGAACGCACAGGTTGATTTCTTAGCTTCCTCATAAAGAACTGGGATATTTATACACAGTTTGACATGTGGTTATATGACTTTTAAATATTATTTCTCTGTGGCTTTATTTCTTGAGATGGGAAGATGGTTTCAGCAGCAGAATTGCCAAATCTGTTGCTTCTAAAGCAAACTGCATTACTCACAGGAGGGAAGTGAAAACCGTGTGAGATTTTCCACTGATATGCAGCTTAACTACAAAACTAAACTGGGCCAAAGCACATGTCCATGTATTATGTTAGTGTGCAATTATCTGTACTGGTGAACTGTTATCACAGAATCACAGAATCACAGAGTCGTTCAGGTTGGAAAGACCCCTGGGATCATCGAGTCCAGCCATCAGCCCTACTCTCCCCTACATCATATCCCCCAACATATCCAAATGACCCGTAAACACATCCAGAGATGGTGACTCCACCACCTCCCTGGGCAGCCTATTCCACTATCTAACCACTCTTTCTGTGAAAATTTTTTTCCTAATGTCCAGTCTAAACCTCCCCTGTTGGAGTTTAAAGCCATTCCCCCTTGTTCTGTCACTAATCACCTGTGAGAAGAGATCAGCACCAACCTCTCTACAATGTCCTTTCAGGGAGTTGTAGAGAGTGATGAGGCCTCCCCTTAGCCTTCTCCTCCTCAAACTAATTATTGTTCTCCCTGAAAGAGGGTCCTGCCTATAATAGCAGCACCCTTCCAAATAGTCATCAGGAATGGATTACAGATAATTCCAGATGGATAGTTCATTTTGTATGGAAGAGAGGAGGAGAAGAAAGGTTGGCCATATTGATGTTAAGAGAAAGTACAGCAGCATTGAATAAATATGCAAATATATACAACTAGTTACCTGTGACTGTTATCATCTTAACTATGTAGCTACTATATTTGGATCTCTTTTCTAATTTTTTATTCTCCTTTATATATATAGTTTTTATATTATACATCCTGAAGTAGCTTCCTGTATCTGTACAGCTTCTTAACACATGGAAGCTCTTCTGACTACCACATAATCACTATGACAAGAGGTTAAATTAGGACGGCGGGGAATTTCAAGTTCACAACACTGGAAAGGTAATGGCTATAGTAAACAATAGAGTTCACATTGAAGTAGAATTCTATCATTGAGCCTTGAGAGACTCAAAATGCTATTGCATCTTCTTCAATTAAACTATTTGCTTTACTTAATAAATGAATAAAATGAAGCATACAAGTTACATATCTCCACAAATGTTATAAACCAAACCTGTAATGAAGCTGAAGGTATCAATCAAGCAACTTTAGTCTCAGGCCCTGCTGCAGGCATACTGCAGTCTCAGTCAAGGTGCTTAATCTCATTAAATGAAATGTATTCAGAGTATTTCCATCCTTCCCCAAGAACATTAGAATAAGTAATTCAACACCAATTACAGTCCTAAAGTCCTACAAGCAAACATAAGGAGAGATTTACAATCACATACAGTTCAATTGTTTTTAATGATTAAAAACATGAAAAAAAAAGTGATAATTTCTAGATTCTTTTGTAGGTTTTATGTAACCATGAATAATTAAGAATATCCAACAATTTAAAAACAACTTGTGGGGTAAGAAAAAGAACTGTAAAGGGATTTAAACCATACAAATATTAAATCCCATCTAAAATAGATGTATGACTTGAATTTGAACCCAAGTTGCATGTATTCCTTCAATAACTACTCATTTTTTATCCCCCTTTGCAGATGAGTGGATGCATTAAATGAATAGACTGACCAAAAAAAAAAAAAAAATCCAATTGAATTAGTATCTTTGCTACAGGCCAGCTTATACCATAGATAAATGTATGTCATTAAACTGAGAAATCCATTACTAATATACAAAAAGAAGAAAAATAGGGAAAAATCTTTCTGGTATCTCAGTAGCTGCAAAAATAGTCGGAGAGCATATTATGCCTTTTTTTCTATATCTATATGAACCATTTTTACACTGTGGATTTTTTAAGAATAACTTCATAGAACTAGTCATTTTAGCAAAAAACAGAACCCTCTCACCCCTATAGTTCCCTGAATCTGCCTTGGATGACAGTTGTTAGCTATTAAAGTGATTAGATTGTGGGAAGATAAAAATAAAATGGTGAACACTATATCTTTAACAACTTGCAATGTAGAATCACTAGAGTAACTTATAAATGTTGTGTTAAATGGGAAAATCCTGTCCAGCACACTAAGACAACATAAAAAAATATGTGAAATGATTCAGAGGCTGTGCAATTTCTTTTAATATTTATTTTAATTTCCTAAGACTAGAAGTCTCCATAACTTTTTGTACCCCTTCCAACAGAAGTGATGTGGGGAGAAAGGGAAAATATGAAGAAAGAAGAAAGCAGCAAAACATACTTCAAAGACTATAATTTTAGTGTGTTGGTTTTTTGCTGGTTTTCTTTCTTTTCTCAAGAATTTGATCTTTTTATTTGATGAAGGTCTGTATAGTATGGTTGCCAAGTGGCAAATTTCTGAGTTACAGACTTCTTGAAGATGTACAAGAACTGTAGTTCTATAACTTAAATCTCTGATTCTTTTGGTTGTTTGGTTGATTGGTTGTTTGGGTTGTTTGGGTTTTTTTCTGTAAGCCAAAAGCTCTATTTTCTAACCCAGCACCATTTTTCTAACAGTAGCCAGAAAAAAATGCTTAGGGAAAGATGGTAGGAAGCAGAATGATTCTTTTCTTGTGAGTGTCTTCTCCCAGTATGTAGTATTCAGTGGACTTCTTGAGACAGAAACTGCAGCAGAGTCTTTTCATGTAACGGACACTGTTGGACCTGTCCTACACAAGAGCATCTCCTACCTAATCAAATGTTATTTATATTCTTGGCCTCTGCAAAATTTAGTGGCAATAATTTCCACAAATTGATGCCGTATGGAGTAGAGAGTCCAAAAATCTCCAAACTTCCTTGGTTTATGTCTTCTTACTTCATTTTCTCTTTAGTTCCTTCAGTGTAATAACATAATATGTAAATAATGAAAACATCTTTACTGATTCATCTTCTTCAAGCTTTACAAAACTCAACCATGTTTCCTATCCTTTCTTTTTTTTTGAAACAAGAAATTGACATTTACTTAATTTCTTTTTTTTAAGAAGGTATTTCATGCTTTTGATCATCTCTGATGCCTTTCTCTGTACATTTTTAAGTGTTATTATATAATTCTGAAGGCCGAGGACAAGAACTATATTAATATTAATGATGTGTGTGCATACCAAATTAAATAGTGATATAAAGTTTCTCTCTGTACTTTCCTAGTAATAGCTAATATCCTATTTATTATTTTGACAGCTGCTGAATCTTGACCATTTTAAAAAGCTATTGAATCCTGAAGTTTTCTAAAAACTATCCTCACTGATGCTATCATCTTCTTATTGTGGTACTAGATATCTTAGAACCTGTAATTGAATTTCACCAGTCATTTTATCATCTAACTATACATAAAGTATCATGAGCCCTTTTTGTATTTCACCTTTTTGCAGTTAGATTTCTATTTGATTTTATTTAATAATTTCATATCATGTGCAAATTTTGCTTCAGTATTCAATCTCTTTTCCAGCTCAGCCAGTGCATATAATATATGAGCCTGTGTAGGAGCAATACAGATCCCTGGATGACCCAATATAGCTATCACCCATATCAATCACTGTGAAGATTTTTCTCTAATCCGTGTTCTATCTTTCAAAGATATATTTTAAATCACAAGAGGATCCACTCTTTTGAGAGTTTTGTTTCTCTCAAATAGGATTCTGATGAGATTTTTTTTTTTTTAATTCAGAAAAATTCAAGTCATGCATTTTGCTTGCTCTGCAGATTTCCTTTCCATGGTGCCTTTATCTCATGCATTTACATTGCAGCACAACAGATTCTCCCCTAGTTCATGACCCATGTGCCAGACACAGGTATTTGACTGGACCTATGACCATCTGTAACTAATGTGCAGAGTAACTCATCAGAGGGAAGTCATAATGCTGGAGTACATGTGTTACAACTGCTGGAGCAAAAGTGGAAGACCTTCAGAACCCCCACCTCACACCCCTCCAAAGACTCATTCCCAAGCAGCTGTGTAACATCTTATGTTCTATGATAACTGATTCATCAGAATTTCCTGTAGCCACTGGCATCACATAGATTGATATTCTGAACCCTGAATGTTGGTATTCAAATTAATTGAGAGTCCTAAATGTATGCACAGAAAATGAATATCCCAAAATATTGTAACTATACTTTCTTTAATGTGGATTTCTTTATTCTGTCTCTGTGAACTACTTAGGAGAATATCTTTATCATACAGTCTCACTTCCATATGTCTATTAAATCACTTTCTTAGCAAAATATGTATTTTGAATGATTAAAATATTTCCCTTCTATCTTGTACTAACTTTCTGGCATAGTCTAGTACAGTATGGCATAGGCTTCTGAATGTGACACACTCTCCTTGGATTTATCTTTGAGCAGACTATTAATAATTATGAAGGAATTGTGAATGAAGAATGGTATTTATCTTTCTGCTAACACATTATCTTGACTCACAGTGCCACAGATAGTGTTGTGTCTGTTTCATTTTGGGCCTTCCATATTCACCTGTCTCAAGGTCAACAGGATAATACAATAATGAAAAAATAGAACAAACACTGTCTAATGGAAGAACTATTTCATAAAAAGCTGTGATGGCAACTCTACAAAGACAGCAAAGGAACGCAGCTTTTTAACTGAGCACTACCTGACAGATTCAATAATCAGGGGAAAGCCTTAATTGATGACATTTCATTAGCATAATGAGTTGAAGCTGGGAAAAGAGAGTCTCTTATTAATTAATCAAACAAAGCACGAACTGTTTCAGTCCCTTACTCTCTGCCATTTTCCATTAATCATGAGACTGTGTATTAAATTCATTTGAATTCACTAGGTGTTGAGAATTTCTGTGGGAAAAGCATTGGCAGAGTGGCATGCTCAAGTGAACACACTTACGTAGGTATGAAACACATTAGAAATTCATGTCTGTGAACCTAAACTCTCATCTCTGCAGGAAGTGCTGATAATATTTCTTCAAAAAATACCAGACCTCAGTAGCCACTGGTATATAGATGAAAGCTGTCTTCTCTCTAACAATCTGTTACCTGGCTGCAGGTGTTTAATCCATCAGGGTGAATTTTTAGTACAACATGGAATGCAGGGGCTATGTTGATTGCTGTCTGATTAACCTTTTTAGAACACAATTTGCCATGCATTGGACAATTTCCCTTGTTATTCCTAGCAGTATTTTCTCTGTCTTTTGTTTTGCATTTTAATTCTATAAAGAAAACTAAAACCAGGGCTATTCAAGAGCTTGGAAGGGCTCAAGTTCTTCTTTTTGATTATTGTTACATTTCTTATTTTCTGGAGAACATTTGTAGGCTGTGATGGTGACTGCCTCAGTAAATTTTTGGTAGCTTGAAAAATGGGGATAAATCAGGAGTCTTCCGTATTTTAAGCAGAAAGACATTTTTACTTTCCACCTGTAGGTTACCTTTCCATAGGGAAAAAAAAAAAATATTAAAATACCAGAGAGAAGCAGCCGGAGATTTTTGTTTCTTTATAATAGCTCTTATCTTGGAGAAAAGATACTCATTTCCAAAGGCTGCATATTCTGTTTCTACAACATTTATTGTTAAATTTATTATCGACTTTGTAAGACAGAGGTCCTTCTCTTCTCTCATGCAGCTGGTCACTTGAATCATAGGGTAGAGAATCATGTTCCTTCCCTGCAAATCTTGAGTTCTTTCTTAAAACTGGCTCAGCTTCAGTAAAACAGAGAATAACTTTATGCAGAGACCCCTTTGTTGTTTGGGGTCTCACAAAGGTTTCATTGGATACTTACTGATGAGGTGATTGAAGCAAGGTCAGATACAACCAGAGTACCTGCTAATTTGTGTGTTTTAGAGGAAGAAGACCATCATCTTTCTTTCAAGAAAATATGTTTGTTGACTATATTTTGAATGGAGCTCTGTTCTTCATGCATATTGGCTGCAAGCTCAGCTACAGGATTGGGCCTTTGAGAGACTGTAAGTAGATTCTCACTAGATTTTAGTAATTGCTCAGTCCTTCCAAGGTGGCTACAGAGCTGTGAAACTTTAGGTACATAAATACTGCTGAAAAGTTTGTTGCAAAGAAGGTTAAGGGCTTGGTAAAGACATGGTTTTAGATTTAGTTGCCAAAGCTCCTTATTCAAATATATTTCTGTGTCTAAATGCGGTTGAGAATCTTGACCCAAATATTTCTCTGTTTGCTGGGTAACAAATTTCATTTCTTTTCTATATGAAAATAGAATCAATAGATTAAAAGAGTAATTTCTGATAAGCCTCAAATTTAATGGAGTAAGGACACAGAAGAAAGGCATTTAATGGTGATGAGACTGCAGGCTCTTGCCATTGTACTTGAATATTATTATAGCTGATAACAAACTCTGAAGACAAACTGATAAAGAATTTTTTTTTTCATACACGGCATCAATTTAATTGATGGGATAGGTATAGCATGTAGACATGCTCTGCACTAGCTAGGTTTGTTTTCAATGGTAAGGTAGATGCACTGTACTGCGGGTTTATAGAGTTGATGCACTGCAGTATAGAACAATATAAAAATTGCAGTGCTGAACACTTTTCTGCTTTTCGTTTTAGTATCTAGGCTTTTATGATTTTTACTAGTGCCAGAAACAATACATTTTTATTAAGTTCTTCATAGTCATTGCAGAATTGTATTTTTTTCCTTAGTTTCAAAACTTTTATGTGAAATTTGAGGTTTATTGTACTATGACTTCATTCTGTTTCTCTATATTTGAATGCATAACATTCTCACAATTCACACAGAATGAATGATATTCACACAGCTAGTGTGGAACACCTTTTTCAGTTGTACCATCAATGGAAGTGAAGCAAGAGTGAAGAATGGATCAATAGACTTAACACTTTCAGCTATGGATAGAAAAATGAATCAAGCAAAAAGCAATACCTTATTCAAACTTTGTGTACATTTAATGAGGTCCTTAATCTGATCAAGGTTCCTGAGTAAGGTCTATGTATGATTTAAAATATGCTTTGCTTAATGTGTATCCAGGATACAGATAATTAAAAAATACAGATGTTCTTTCTCCTAATGATATGGTGTAAGAGAGCAGGTATTCCATTTTTCTTTATTTATTTACAAAACATTTTATCCTTTGTAAGAGCATATCTGAGAAAAAATTAAACCTTCATTTTAAAAGCTGAAGTTCATTTATCTTTGAATAATCTCAGTAGAATTAGGTTATTTTTAGTCACCTCCAAAGCCCTGTCCATTTTATATCTAACTAATATCTTGGGGTTAAGATTTTTTATTTTGTTTTTTTTTGAGCTGCATAAGAGAGTGCAGAATTTTTCTGAATATTTCTATTGCAAGCTAATTAAAAAATCTGTCAAAACTTGGTAATTCAATATCCAACTTCTTCTAGTATGAAATGATTAAATATTCATACTTTGTAAATAAGGATTGATACTACCAATGAATACTATAAAAAACAATACTGACAAGAATGTGAGTATTTTAGGACTGAAAATTACTTCTTGAAAATTTATTTTCTGAAGGTAATTCTAACCACTATGGAACTTGTGGAGGACTACAATAAGATGAAAATCACATGATCAGAGAAAAAAGTTTAGTTCATTTGTGCAAGTTTTCCCTGACAATGAAGGAAAGTTTTGTGACCATTTTGTAACAGGGAGTTGCAGATATCCTCCATTTGGATGAGTTGCACTAATGGCCATATTCCAACCCCAGCCTGAACAAAGCTTTTAAAAATTATTACAATTTAAATTCAAGAGCAGATTACTGAGATCTTGCTGAAGTGAAAAGTTACAAAGAAATAAAACATAGAGTGAAATTAGACAATAGTGGAAGATGTTTGTAGAGTCCTTTCAGTTAAAGTTTTTGATCATACCCAGTAAGGTGGGTTAGAGGTTCCCTGCTTGTGACTGATTGTTAGTGTGACCCTCCAAAGTGTGTAAAGATAATAGACACAGAAAAGGTTCTTCCACTTATTTTATTCTGGTGATGTCTTCCAGTTCCTAAGTAAGGGATCATCTAATTTGCGGCCTTTGTGGTAACAGATCAGCACAGTCCCCAAAATCTTTTTAGAAAGAACTGTTTTCATAGGTGTAGTGTGAATAAGGACATGGAAGTAAATAGGTTGGAAAAAAGTAGAATGAAAATCTTACTGAGAGTTGGACTTGAAAAAGATTTAGGACTCTTGCACCCATCTACTGGCAGAGAGTCAGGCATCTCATGAAGCTTTCCTAACTATGGATAGTGGGTGTCTACTCAAGAACTGAGATTTTAGGCTAAATTCCTTTTGTAGATTTAGCCCACAGTGAAATGATAAGTTTTAATTGTCACTGTGAAGTATTATACTACTCACTTGTTTGTAAGGCATGTTGTTGTGAAAGAAATTCATAGTTCCAGATGTAACCTTATTTTTTGCTATTTCTCATAGGAACTTGTTTGGAATTATTCTCCCAGCCTTTCTCAATGGGCTTTTATGAAAATACCATCTGTACAGTTGGCTTTCACACTAAATATAAATGCAGACACTAAAGAAAAAATAAATATAGTTAAAAACAAGTGTTGCCAAGAGGTTTAATTAGAAAAAAAAAAAGAATATGTATTATCCCCAAATCTTCACATCCAATAGTATGTTCTAACATATGAAATGTAGATTGATAAAATCAGTGCAAGATATGATATATATATATATTTTTTTTTATATCAGAGCAAAACTATTTAGTTCATGAACTTCTGAGAAATGAGATACAGTTAGAGGAATCACTGGGTTTGATAATACAGGTTACATCACTTTTCAGATGGAGTAGGAATATCTGGGCAGTCGCACCATATAAATGTAGTTGAATTTCTCTGTGTTTGCACTGTATTATAACCCAGGAACATGATTAATATTTATAAGCAGTAATCAAAGATAACATGTGGGGAAAGGGGTTATTCCTGAAGCATTCCCTCTACTAGGATAAATAATTGCTTGAATAATTTCATGTAGTATAGAAATAGTGAATTGAGCATATTAAGAATGACAAAGTAAAGCTTAAACATTGCAGTTTGAAAACAAATTTGTGCTTGCAATATTTCAAGTTCTCATAATGAAAATAGCTTTGATAAGATAATTTGTAAGATTTTTCTCTTGTCATAGAAAATTAACTTCTTGGAAGATGCAATTTTAAATGTGTCTTTATGAGAGTTTCAATTTATTTTTCAAATATATGTCAGATTATTTATTGCAGTTACTAACTAAATTATTATACATTTTCTGCAGAATGCATGATATGTGATAAAATTTTTAAGAATAAGATTTGTTTAAATCAGCACCAGAATTTTAAACTCTTTTAGAAATCAAATTAAGTAAAAAAACATTTAACTTCTTAAAAAACCTCCTTACCATAACAAAAAAATCAAACATTTCACATGAAATATAGTGAATTAAACAATATCATAGGTGAATGTGAGAATAGTTGTAGTAGTCTTTTTGCAAAGAAACAATGAAAAATTTCTACTTAATATTTTGATTAATAAAATGTAGTTTGAATTCCAAAAAAACTTCCAACAAACAAACAAACAAATAAACTGGTGTAAGCTTGTATTTTACATGAGGTTTAGCACACTGCTGAACCTGTATCTCTTTCATGGAATTAACACTTGTCAAAACCAGAGGAGCATTTTCAATATCTATATGGTTTCACGAATGAAAAGTTATTCCTGAATTTTCTATGTGATACTTGTATTCAACAATTTGTCATAAGATACTGCCTGAAAGAGACGTACTTTCTAATTTTCTACCAAAATGTTCTAGGTGTTCAGAAACGCTGCAGAACTTCTGGTAAGATCTACCTTTTAATAACAAGTTATCTTGTTATTTTTATCTTGATATCTGCAAGTTATTTTTGAAAGCTGAGAAAACCCAAAGGTTTCTATACGAAATAACTGCAGAAAAATTATGTGTGTATAGGTTGTGCTCATTCCTAAAACATAACTGATGGCAAGTTTTATGGTCCTGAGAATCCTACATCTATAACTATAGGCAAATTCATATACATTTTCTCATAAGAAATTGTTTCTGAACTGGATATAAGATGACAGCTATTTCCACTTGACAAAAAATACTATGAAATATTTTAATACACCATGTAAAGTCTTTTTTTCCTAGTCAACATTCAACATTCTCCTAAAACAAAGTATTGCTAAGTTTTATTTTACTTAAACTCTGATGATTATAAGTGTGATCCAGAAGATATACAGAATATTTTCATGTGGGCAATTTACTCTGTGGGAATTAAAAAAAGGATAAGGACAGAAAAAGCAGATAATTTTATCAAAAAAAAAAAAGATGTTCATGACTTGTTCATCATATCTAGTGGTCTTGATAAAAATGACAAAGATTATTTGAAATATAAATTAATAAAAGTGAGTAATTATTATTTATTACTTACACAGAGTGAAATGCCCTACATAAATCCCATTTGTAATCTGACCACATTCTATGCCAGTCTTTTTTGTGACTTGTCAACATTTCTATGTGACTTCAACATGTAAGTTTCCAGCAGCTGTTGCCTGTTATCACTGTGCTTAAGAAGACAGACGACAGAAAAAGTTGCCTCACAAATACTTCTAATGTAAATTTAGCAGTACTTGCTTTTAGTTTTGGTTTTTATTGTGATAACCACTTACCAGAATTATATAAGCTTGATTTTACCCAGGATATAAACTCCTCAGATTTTTTGTTATCATCTGGTTAATTATTTTTACGGGCTTATTCATCTATATTCCTCCAACTATAAAACCCAAAATTGCTTACACTTTTTAATGTTTCCTAAATATATTTTCACATTTTTTCCATAGGTGAGCAACATATACAAAGGCAATCTTTGTCTGATTCCATTTTCTATATATAAAAGCCTGAATTAGGTGTGATGTTTTTATCTCAATTATGCTGTTAGTAACTAAATGTTTTGAAACAGAAAAGATGATGCACCAAAGAGTGATATGACAAAAATACTTCACATAAGGTCATTAAATTGACTAAACTTGCACACAAAAGACTGAAGAGGAATTTTTTTAGTAGGTCTCACATAAGTTGTGAAAGAAAAATGAAAAAAAGCCACACTCCTGACTACACAGAAGATTAATCTGAGCATTCTGACTCTATATTCTAACTCTATAAGAAAGTTCAGCAGAATTTGCTGCCCAAAATCATATAAGAGTATCAATAAACAAATGTAGCAGAACAAAATTAGTCTTTGATGTTTGGAACCCACTATGGAGAAAATTATGATAGCCAGAGTGAAAAACAGACATAAATCACTGTCACATATTATCTGTTCACCAACACATCTACACCCTTCAACCATCAACAACTGAAATGAACATATGAAAAGAATGGAATTAAATCCTTTCCATCCCTAGAATATAACTCTCCCTACTGTCCAGGCATCCCTAGTTTGACACTACCTTGTAGCTGGCTTAGTAGATACATACTTGTTTAGAGACTCTATAAATTTAACAGTTATTAATTCTGTTAAGCTAATGTGTGCATGTACAGCTTATTCACAATGTCAAATGTAGCTGTTCTATCAGTGACCACTATTAGCTGATGTCTCCTCAGATGTTTTACCCTCTCTCCATTGCACCTATCATTTGAATGAGGAATCTCAAGTTCAGGAAAATAATTTCTCTTAGAAAGAACAATTATTCCTTAAGACCAACAAGAATATTTAATTAGTAACAAATGTCTTAAATATCTTTCCTAAAAATGTGCTTGGAGTGCAAAGGAAGATCTTTAAAAGGAACATGTGTTAATCACCCTTTTCCATCTTTCTTTTTAAGTCTAGCTGTACTCAGGAATTTTTTAACCATTTCTGATATGTTTATGCTGTGACAGTTATTAGCTTTCACATGTGACCAGCACAGAGATATCTTCTATAAAATACCTTTAGGATGTATTTTTCTATACGTATTTGCTCAAGCAATACACTCAGAGCCAAATAAAAATGACCACACTCACCATCTGTTACAACCATTTCAGATGCCAGCTCCAACTGGCATATTGACTGACACTCTGAGAATGGCCTCATGGTTAACACAGAAACCTGAAAGTCAAGAGCTATTCTCAGGTATCCCAAGCATATCTCATTTTTTTTTATCAGAATAAAATAATAATTTTTGCAGTCCTCATAGGCACATCTTAAGGTGCTGTTTAGTGTTTTAAATTAGTTTGTAAAAATTGTGTTGAGATCTCTGGGTGAAATAATTTTCAAGTTCAACATTTTTTAAATAAGTATTTTAAATAAATGAAAAGTGCTTGTTTTCTTCTTTGAATTCAGTTTATTTCCTACATGCTGAACTTGAAGTATCTCTCATTCTCTCACTTTATCTGTGATCTTTTCTGAGTGAGTTTGTTCGATTGGTTGATATGTAGCTTTCTTCTATTTATTCTCCATTACTAAGGTCCTGTCAGTGGATATTTAGACTGATCTTTCGATGTTCTTGTTTCCTTTATTTTCAAATTAATTTCCTAAGACAAGAAGTGAAATACATTTTCACTAAAATTTGGTTTCCATGTTATTTATTTTAAAAAATCTTATCCAGGATAGATAAAATAATAATTTTATTTTCATAAGAGTCAGGAGTCCTGCATTTTATCCAGGATGGATGAAATAGGTAATTAAGTACAGGGGGCACTACATGTAACTGCATGCAATCTGTAAAGTAAAGCCCAGTTCTTAGTTATGCTAAAAATGTGAACTGGAACCATGCAAAGATACAAAATGGAGACCATGTCTGCATCACCATCGATCTGCTAGAGAGCTACCTAAACTAGCTTAAACTGGTTAGATCAAATGCTAGCCATAGTCTAGCTGAAGCAACTCAAGGCTCTATGCTTTTCTTTTCTATGATTGTTATCACTATGTAGACCTATCCGGATCTACTAGCCATTTCAGTGCCATACTGAAGGTATGTCTTGCCTTTCTTTCCATGTTAGTGAAACTCCTATTTTTTTATCTATATATTATAGGACACCTGTATTATATCCCTTTTTTCTTTGGTATCATTGACATATGATCATTATTTTTCCTCCTATGCAAATATGAAGGATTTTTATGTCTTTTATTCTCCCTCTCCCCACCCTTTCCATTGCCTTTTTTTATATTCTTGATCCTGGTTGTTCTATATCTCATCACATATGTCAGTAATCAAATCTCCCTCAGTATTCTTCCTAAGTGAAACTCAGAACATTCTTAGTAGTACTGAAATATTAACAGTGTTATTTTTAACTTCTCTGTATAATATTTTAACATGTTTAGTTTTACATGCTTCCATATGCATGGTTGAGGTTTTACTCATAATAAATATTGTGAAGTTTCACAATAACACCTTAAGCCTTGCTTTAGAGAGACCATACGCATCCTTCTACATCCAAGCATGATGTAGATGTGGAAATGTTTGTAAGGAGGAAGTGATTCCAACAGCAAAAAAGTGCAAATCTGCATAGTTTAGTCATTAATCCAGTACTCGTCATTATGTCAGCTTTATTTCAGTTAACGTAATTTCCAGTGACTGTTAGAAAAAAGAAGATTGTTGGTTGGGTGCTGGAAATAACACTGTGGCATTCTAGATTTCCAATGTTACAATTCCTGGTTAGGGAACAATTATTAAACACATCAATGTTAGAGATGATCCTTTTTATGGATTGGTGTACTACTATTGTACCTCACCGTTGGATTAATAAAGGTTAGGACTTGATGTTGTGATGTAGATAATGCATTCATTTGGTGTTTATGGAACAAAAATAAAAGTAATATTATTCAGATTATCATTGTAGGATATCAGATATCATTGTAAGATATAGATTAAGTTTGTACTTTTCACACTAGATATAGAGGCACTTAATTTTTATTCTATCCTGAAGTATTTGATTGAACCCACAGTCAATGATAATACTACTTGTTTTCCCAGAAATCTATGAAAGATTTAGGACATCTTTACCATAACAACTCAATGAAAGGCATCTCAGAAAGTCTTGTCCTTACCTCCACTTTGAGATTTTCTTTTATTTTGAAAGTCCATGGAGATCTTACCAGTTTGTTCATGGAAATGTAGTGTACCAAATAACCCAAAAGGTTACAAAGCTTGATCATGATTTTTCTCAACAATGCAGAGGCTTACATATGTGGCTTCTCCATCTTATAGGTATTTCAGGACAGACTCTATAATTCTTTCTTGATAATCAGATCAGGATCATTTCAGAGTTCACTTGGATTCAGGGGCTGAATTTCAGCCATACATGTACAAAATGTCATCTTAAAATGGGTTTTTCCAAAGATGGCTTTCCAAGGAGAACACCAGTGTTCTCTCTGCTATTACCTATCTCTTACTGTAATCTTGTGTCCCTACAGGAGGCACCAGAGGACCATTCTATATAATGACTGTTGGCAAATTCAAACAATGGAACAAATGCCAACCCTTCCAAAGCCAATGTCTGTCAATGCCTGCTCCCTGGTTGGCAGAGAGCACCCTACTCAAATGCTAAGAGGTTTGTTGGCTTCGCTGTCTGCTATAATTCACCCTGTTATGGAAGAAAACAGCTGTCCTGCGATCATGACCTGGAAACATGCCATAACAACTCACTGAGTTAAAATCCCAATTTGACTGCTAGTACTAGGATTCAGTCTTATGACTGTTGGTGAATGAATCGTAGAGTAGTCTTAAGGGGATAGAATATAATTGATAAATTTTTAATAGTATGTCTGGAAAATGATCTGCACTTGAAAATCTTTATTGCATGCACAATTAACACAAGCTCTGACATTTTATGTGTTCAGAAGGCAGAGAAGTCAAACAAAACCTTCCTAGTGCAGCCACACCTCCTACCCCCTGCAGATATATTGTAGATGTTATACATGTTGGTAGGATTTGCTGTTCAGTTGTCAGACAGAGATACAGACTATGATCTACCCATGAAACTCTGGGAGACACCGATATATAGCTCTAAAGTAAAATAAGTCACCTTTCTCCCCAGAAGGCACCTTTTTACTTTCTTATCTAATCTGTACATCAATTCAATACCACAATGTGCTGAAATGCTTTGGTAAAGAATTTCATACCAGTGTTACATAGGCAAATGGATTCACATTTTGATACAGAGATATTAATTAAAAATATATATATACTATAAGACTAAATTTGGGGCTCCAGTGGCTTTAATCCTTTATTTATTTCAGTTAATACTAACCTTTAATTTAAAGAAACAAAAATCTAGCCTATGTGCCGTAAAGGATGACTCAGGATCAATCTGTTCCTAGAATCTTTATAAGTCTTATGGTCACCTATGTATTTTTTAATTCCCTGCAAAGTATTCTCAAACTAGTTCCAAAGGACAAACTTTCATTGGAACAGCTGATTTAGTTTTCAATGTAAAAAAAAAAAAACAAACCAACAAAACCACAAAAAAACCCCCAGAAGAATATATAAAAGAAAGAAGACTGACAAAATTATATAATGTCAGATAAATGCCTGTTATAGCGTATATAGTTTACTTTAGGGGAATCTAGGTATACCTGCGGTCAGGTATGCAGATTGATGGAACGTCAGATTTTTTGCTTTGATGAATTAGTTAAAAGTAGAAATTCTGAAAATGGAAAAAGAATGCACTTTTGTGAATATCTATTTAATTTTTGTGAGTATCTACTTCACCTCTTGTAGTAAATGTAAGTTATGTTGGGGGTGTGTCATTTTTTAATACAAATACAGATCTAGACTGAAAATGAAACCATTTCTTTAGTTATGTCTACAGTGAAATTTCACTTTGCTGTATTCGGTGACATTCAGAGTAAGTTCCAACTTAAACTCAGGACACTTCAGGGCAGAAGCTTTGTTAGAACTCTATAATGAACTCATCACTCATATTTTTATCACCACATAAGAAATAATAATGATAGTAATAACATTTCCTAAATATAAATATTTACAACCTGATAAACCCCTCACCTGGGAAATCATTTAGAGAGATGTATGTGAGACTTGGGACAGCCAGTTTCTACTTCTATACTTGCTTACCTCTGCTGATTCAAATGAGCAACTGGGGATTTCCCCAACCTGGAAAAAAAAGCAAAGCTGGCATAAAATCAAAATAGCCCAGTGTTTAGCATGCCTAAGAGTCCAAGCCATAATGTTTATTTGTGATTGAATATTTGTCTCTATTGTGCAAGGAGAACTAAGTACCATTAATAGAAAACAAATTTATTATCTAGGTATCCTAAATGTCACCATAATTTGCTTACAAGATCTAAACATTTTTTTTTCCTCTCTTTCTTCTCAGTATCATTTTCTAAAGCCTCTTGGTGTAAAAACACAAAGTGATTTGTATTTTCTCAAAAGAGTAGGAAAAATGAGAAGTAAGCAGGAAGCAAAAATAATAGTTTGATTCTGATCCTTTCAGTACAAAAACATTGAAACAACTTTCATAGTACAGGACCATTTACTACGATTAAGAACAATGGAATTTGGTCTTTAGCACGAATATACTATTTCTTGCTCTCTGCTTAGTTTTTATATATTTACTCAAAATGTAAATTTGTATGGTACCATTATAGGGTTATATGAAACCAGAAACTTAGATCTAGAATAGTATTTTGCTGCTAGAAAGAATACTCAGACCAACAGACCCATTCAGTCCTACAGGCATGGAAGCTGACCAGCACTTTGGTCATAATTTGTGGCTGGAATGCTCCCTTGTCAGCTAGTGACAAGCTATATCCAGCACCCTGACATCTAGGAATCCAGGGCACATGTTTCCTATATGTGACATATAAAAAACCTACAATTGTTCATAGATGTGTAGGACACACTGCGTGTACGATGAAGAGTCCATCTTTTTGCGCAGGGTTGAAAGTATTTGAAACATGTTGGATCCCTGATACATCAATATGTACCTGGCAGGAGTCCAAGACAGAAGGCGTTGAACTGCTTTCCTTTGAACCTTCCAACGATGCTCAGGTTAAGTATTTGTTCTGGCAATTTACTATAGCACATTTCCCAGTATTCTTTTGAGTACTTGAGAAAATATGAAAATCTTGCCAATCAGAACTGCTTTTGAGTGTGATAGTTTAATTGGTAAGTAGACATTCATTGGTAGAGCAAAACCATCACTGACATTTCTCAATGAAAAGAGATCTAAAGAATGTTAAAAATTAATAAATTTGACCTTTTAGTATTATTTTTATACTAAATTATCACATAGTACTTTACAATTAGAAACTGATAATGCAGGCAAACTAAACACCATTAAGCTCAGTTGTATTTCAAGCACTTGTCAAACACCAGATGCTATAGATGAGAAAAGAATCTTTCATGGAGCACTGAGCTCCTTCCACAGTGATGCTTATCAACCAGAAAAACTACCTTTTCTGCAGTACTAAGTACCAGTAAGGATTTGTACTCATGGACATTATAACCTGCTTTATTGAACAATTAGTGTGTAACTGGCTTCACTGAGTGGCTGATATATCTTACTAGCATTAGATTTTACAGTTCAAAAAACTTAATGCAGCTTCATTATAAACAATCAGTTCAACAAATTTTTGCTGGAATTCCATTAAGGTTCAGTGCTCTTCCTTATAAAACTAAAAGAAAACAAAATAAATGATGAAATAAACCCATTTTAAAAAAAATAATATCATAAAATATATGTATTAAAATAGTTGTAGAACAAATTAATAAATTTCTAATTATAGGCTGTCATCACAGAAGAATACAGCATAATATTTATGGTTATATTTTATATAAGTGTTTTTTCTGGGGTGAAATAATATAATTTGCTTTTAGTAATAAGAAACATTCATATTCATCCATGAGAGTGATGATACACAGTTTTTTATGAACAATTCTATTTTTTATTTGTGTATGATGAGTGAACTTCCAAAGACTGGACATTTCCAAGCAGACAGTGAATAGATGGAGTTAATGCAACCTTCAACCACCAAATGAAGATCTGCAAATGTAAACTCTGATCATCCCCTCAATCCCATACCAAATAGGAGTCTTCACTGATAATCTATGAAGCAAGCAAAGAGGGTCCATGTCATTGAAGTCATCAATAAGGAAAAGTTACAAATGATTTATATTAAAATTTCCTGCTGTCGGTGTTGAAAGTTATCAGTCACAAGATCAATTGACAAAAAGGTTGAGCTATTTGCCCTGCACATTCCTAAACTTGAAGAGAAAATTACAATAATTGAAGATCTTTATCAGTCTATTAGTAACAAAGGTCCTTAAGCTTACCCAAAACATCTAAATTTGCTTCCAAGCAACATGACTTTACATAGTGTATATGAAGAACTACTTCAGAAATAGATATTAAGTAGGACATGTTAATAAATTAAAGACTTGATTGAGTTCAGTCTGAACACCAGAAAGCTGTTCTTACATGTAAAACTCAAAAATTCCTCATAAGGCTTGTAGGTCTTTCTCTGCCATTGTAGTCAAAGCATTTCTTATGGTTGAGAGAAAGAGTTGTGGATTCTGAAAAATAAACTGAGGCTACAGAATGGGTAATCTGCATTAAAAAACCACCTGGTAATCCTCTGACACTGAAGAAGATATTTCAGACTGACATCTTACCTTCTCCATGGAAATAATTTAGCTATCCCCAAAACAGTAAAACTTGCCACTCCTTAAATCTTGCAATTTCATTAATTTTTTTCTACCCTGCTGAGAACCTTGAGCTGGCTCTGAATACTTGCCCCTTCTGGTACTTGTCTGTCACTTGCACAGCACAGGCCACACCTAATTAGAAGATCTACATGGCTACAAAACCCAGAAATCTCTGCAGTAGCTGATGCTGCCTGGAGAGCAACTTCAGACTTTCCAATGAGAATATAAAATGAAATCTGAGCTGTAAGTGTGGTCAGGTCGCTAGACAATATTGTATTACAGGGGAGTATATCAATACAAAAAGCACTTTCCTCACTGTGAATATGATTTTCAAACCTAAGTGAAAGCTCATTCAGACTATTGTAGAGTAAGATACAAATTCTGTGTAACTGTAAACCCTTGCTGTATACAGGTGCCCTCTATTTCTTTCATCTTTTTTTCCTCCATTCTGTTTTCTCACTGTGAAAAAGATGTATACAGTTTTCACATTCAGATAATTACATTTCAATGGAATTTTAACCACAGCTTCCAAAAATGTTATTCATACAACTACAGGCAGCTCTCATGGGTCTATTTTGGCATACTTACAACATATTAATAAATATCCCTTTCCTTCATCTCTGTTTTTAATTTATCTTACAGTTTGGTTCTCCTAGTCATACCTGCAGGCTCTCTGACAGGCAGACTGTTTTAGTTTTGCTTTAAAATCAGTGACCACTAGAAGTGTTAAGTTGGAAAAAGAAGTCATATTTCAAATAATCTTGCATTTCAAATAATGACATAGTTTTGGCTTTTGTCCTGTTTTCAGAAATATATTTTGCATATGATGAACCCATGGAAATATGTATTAAACCTCCTTTTTCCACCTCCACTTCTTTTCACACACTTGGATGTACTCTGTGTTCACTTGAAAGCAATGCTCTGACAAATTTAAATGTATGTTATTCATAAAACAATAAGTGATCATATGTTTTCTCCTCCAGACTCTTGATCCATAGATTTAATCTTTACTTGAAATGTAATGCTTTTATCTGGAAGAG
The DNA here is from genome assembly GCF_031877795.1 of Strix aluco. Classification (NCBI taxonomy): domain Eukaryota; kingdom Metazoa; phylum Chordata; class Aves; order Strigiformes; family Strigidae; genus Strix; species Strix aluco. The sequence goes on along the minus strand of NC_133934.1, from coordinate 99,986,465 downwards.
TGATGCAAAATAAAGCTTTGGTTTTTTCTTTTTTTTTTTTTTCCTCCTGCTATGACATTCTCCTTTGAAAATATTAACACTGTGCTCTTTATTTATGTGGCTCCTCAGGTTATTTATCTGTAATAAGCATTAAATATTCTTGAGCAGATCTTTATTTGGTATAAATCTGTAGTTGTATTGGTTTCATTGGTGCTCTGTCAGTGTACCCCAGCAGAATTTATAGAGCACAATATTTTATTATAAGGGCACGCTCAAGAAGTAACAACCACCTCATCAAAAGCCCTCAAGGTCTTTTAGAAACATTAACTGAACAAGCTTTATTTTGCCAATGTGTGGTAGACAAACATTATTAGATACGCTGACATTTTCTTTATCAAACGTTTGAAGTTGTCATGCTTATAAATTGTTTCAAGGGAAGAAAAATACTTTCTAGAGAAAGGGAATATTAAAATGTTGTGTCTTAAAATAACATTTCTAAAGCAATTACTGAAGCTAACAGGAAAGCTCACTCAACTTTAACTTGTCCCAACCTGCATAAACTTCTACCTGACCACCTACCAGATTGCAAAGGTGACATAAAAATGTTTTGATGAAGGAGGTTTGGCTAAACATCAAAAAGTTTGCAGCCTACTGCTTTTTATGTCCTAGATGAGATTCATTGCATTGACCTAGAGTCAGCCAGCAGAGTGAAGATACAAACCACTGATTGAATGAGGAGTTCTGTGATTTTTTTTTTGTGTAAGGCTTGCAAGGTTTTTATAAACATATTTTAAAAGAATGAAATAGAAAATATCTACTTTAATATAAATTGAGTAACTAAGGTAAGTCTCTGATCTTTATGGCCCTTTCATAAACCAGGAGGGAAAGTCTTGTATCGTGTCTAGAAATATGCTACCTACTTAGGAGTTCTACTGTTACCACAAGTCATCATGATAGTAAGTCATATCTCCCAGGTTGCAAGGCCACTTTTATCATCAAACATGCTTCTTTATCTACCTTTTCACGTTGCCTTGAAGATCAATTTTCTGTCTGTTTCCCTATCTGTGTCTTCCTATCTAGCTATCATTTCCTCATGTTCAGTATTTCTTCCTAAATAACCTCCATTATGTTATCTCTACATGTATATATCTATACATGTATATATATATTTTTTCACTCTAAGACTTTATCATGCCTAAATCACAAACCACCCATAAAGTAATCTAGTCCTCTCTAAGGAAATACTGTTAATTTACTAACCAATCTGCTCTTTGGCCTGTTTTTCTCTTTATTCCAATGCTAGCAAATGTACAGTCTTAATTAGTGTCTGTCTTGTTTTCAAGTGAAAAATAAAGGTGGTATTTTTTATTTCTCTGTCTTGTCTGTCTTGTTTTTAGTGCATACTGGTTTTCTGTATCTCTCATATACTCTAGTTTCCTGTAGTGTAATTTAAACAATATTTTTATTTTTCTGAATGAATTTTTCATTTTTCTATTTTGATCACTATTTTGCTGAGTTATTCAGTATTAAAAAATATTTATTTTTATCTTTTCTTCTTCAGATATATCTTCTTTCCTGTTTTTCACTGCCTTCCTGGAAAAAAAAAAAAAAAAAAAAAAAGATGTCTTCAAATAGTCTACAGCTTTATAATGTGGAACAGTAAAGGCTGTAAAACAGCCTGGCTGGTTTTCTCCCTTAATGGAATGAAATTACTTTGCCCACTGAGATGCTTATCCCTTCTCCCTCACCAAACCATGGCTTTTTTATTGTTTAACTTTGCAGATTCAGCTCTGGACATATGAGTATCACTCTCAGTAAAGAAAATTAGCAGTTTGGGGCAATGTTGTATTACGTTTGGTCAGTGAAACAGACAGAATATATTTTTAGGCACTGCTTGTTTATAACCTAATTTTCTCTCATTGCTTTACAGAGGTGACCTTGTTTTAATACCTTCAGCACCTGATGTTACAAAAGTGAAATTCTTTTGAAATCTCCTCTGTTAATGTGTTCCTGCTCTGAAACAAATGCAAGATGACATTAACATTCTTCCCACAAAATACTTGCTAATTTGCTTGCAGTGAAGATAGAAAGCTTTTCATTACATATCACAAACTTCATTTATGTGGAATGAGTCACCAGACCTTCTGAAAAGCCAAATGAGTACCTAATCTCTAATGCTGCCTTCAGCTATAACATCAGTCCTCCCTGGTTCTACTCATCTTTTATCAGCTATTCAGTTTTTAAAATTTTCCATTCTGTTATAAAATTGTGTTGTTCATCTGTCAAAACAGCTTTGATTTATGTTTTTTTAATATTAAAGCATTAGAGAGAAATCCCACAGAAGTATACTATTTTATTATTAGAGACAATCAAATCAGTGTAACGTAAACTGATTAACTCTGTTTTGCACAATTGTTGACATAATTAACTTAATAAAAGTCATACTGCTGATAAACTGTGTGATACACATCATATGTATTATTTTCTGAGTTTTTCTCTTCTGCAGAGATCATGTTGGAAGATGTATATGCTGTATACATATGGTAGATGATATACACAAAATATGGGTGATCTATAAGCTCTGATTTAGCTTATAAATTAATAGAAGCTACCATCTCTAGGTTTCTACACACCTGAAAGCAGGTGTATGAGACCATGCAAGTGGAAACCCTAAAACCTATGAGAAATTAGGTTGGAACTGTTCAAATTAACAACAGTATTTTGGGAAATAGTTTACCGGATGAACTAAGCAATTTAGAGTGACTTGAAATTACTTGTGTATTTTGATCCAAGCTCACTGAGTAGGGAGGAACACAAAGCTGACTTCTGAAACCAAGAGCTACTTCATCTTTCATGCAACAAGCTCAAGGCCAGGAAGCTCATCCGAGATGAACAAAACTCAGATTCTCTTTTTCTGTTTCCTAAAAGGACTTTAAGTCATATTGCCATGTTTTCAAGCAAGTATCCTATTGTTAATAGTCTATAAAAGAAATGAAAGGAAAAGGAAAGGAATTGAAACCCACATATCCAAAAATTGCAACTGTGCTGTATGTAAGGATATAAAATCACAGAATCACAAAATAGTTGAGGTTGAAAAGGACCTCTCAAGATTATCTGGTCCAACCAAAAAAACCCAATTATTTTTTGATTACTGAATAGTTTAAGTTTTGTTATGGATTGGTTGTGAATATCTTACTGTGCAATATATTAGAGAATGGGAATGGGAAAGCTGCCACACAGAAGACCCAGTCTGGTTTCCCTCAGAGAGAAAGGTATCTCCCAAATTCAGTTCCCTGTCCACTGAGCTACTGTGAGAGACTGAAATGTCAAATGATTGTCTCAAAGCTTGCTTGTGTAGGTGCTTTAAGTCACAGGGTCATGTCAGTAATGCCTCAACCATTCATCAAGGACCAGCTGCGGCCTTTGTAATTAATCTAAGGAATGTCACCCAAGGAAACAGGAGTGTATCAAATGATGCACCTTCCCACTCCCTTGCAGTTCTATTGACAAACTCCTTAGATAAGCCTCAAAGAGGTGGACTGAGTGAAACCAGGTGTTTCAACAAGGGCTTTGCGCCATCACCATTGAACTGGTAAGAAGTGAGCATTTCTGCCCCAGAAACTGGATGATTGCTCAAGAAGCATGAAGTCAGCAAAAACCTGTGGGAACAGAGAAAAAACTGAAGATGGGCAGATATGCTAATCAGTTGAGAAGATGAACTTAAAAGGTGACTAAGAACTTTGCTCAGTGTGCGCCCACCACCGAAGAACTGAAGAGTGAGGGCCAACGGGACGCTGCTGGATCCATGGTGGTGACTGTTCTTGTGACTCTATTCCAGATGTTTGCTTGATTTCTGTCTCATCTTTCCTTTCTGTCCTATCGCTACCCCTCTTCACTTTTTAATAATAAAAAACTGTTTTGGGTGTATGGCATTTGACCTTGTTTGTTTCTTAATCTCACTCTTGGGATCGTATAGAAACCTCCCCTGACATTGCATCAGGACACCAACCCAGAGAAAGAACCATCATCATCCACCTGATCCATATGGCCCTTCCTTTTTAATCTCAGCTAGTTTAAAAAAATGCAAGTACCTTCCAGGAGAATGAAATATTGTTTTTTGGTCATACACAGATCACATATTTATTTCAGTAAAGATAAACAATATGAACATAACAAGAAAATGCTTGTTTCTGTTAGATGTAAACTACTACAACAAGTTTTCAGCTGGTTTTCTTATAAATAGAGCTACCACAGCTCTAGGGTCTGCTGGTCTATAAGAGAAAAAAAAGAATCAGTATGTTACTGCAGAACTGAGAGAATATATATTGAGAGAAATAATCATCTTATATAACCATGAAGAAAACATTGAGAGAAAATCCACTGAAAGAAATAGCAGTCTTCAAAACTGGGAGCCCTTTGTTTATATGCTTGCTTCCGCTATGTCATACACGCAACGTTATGCTTAATTTTATCACTAGCAATGTTTGTCTAATGAGTTATTAGGTTGTATAGTCATATAACTCTCCTGTAGCTTCTTGTAAGAAGGAATAGAGACATATTTGCTAAAAAACAAGGTGTCAGAAAGGGCAAGGTTGCCTTCTTTTACTTAAGTCTCTAGCACACAGAGACCACTGAGGACACGGATAGTGTAGACTTGGATTTTAGACTGTCTTTTTAGATAATCTAGCTGCCCTCATGCCATGCATGGGGTGAGGAGGCCAGTATTGGGAAGGGGCAGACTGAGGAGCTATCTCCCCTCTGTGCTCAGGTTGTGAGTAGACCCAGGGAGACAACTGTTGCCCCTTAGTTACAGCACAAGTTACAGACATCCCTGGGGTCTTAATTTATGCCAGCCCCAGGTCTTAAGGATGGGTGGATAATCAGAGTATATCTAGCACTCTTGTCAATCTTCTTCTCAAAGACAAAGAAGGTACCTGCCTAGGGCAGCAAAGAAGCAGCTGTAAAATAGCCATGATCCTGCTGCCTATTTTGCCCATGTTTGTGTCTGTTGCTAACAGAGGTGGGAACTTGCAGAGGTCACCAGCCACAATCCATTCTCTACTCTGGAGTACCTCTTCTCCTGTGTTCCAGCTACCCCCTTATCCCCTCCTTCTTGGGACAGGACAGCAACAGACCCCTCAGCCTTTACTCTTTTTAAGGATCCTTGTCCTCTTCAGTTGCCTAGTTTGTGTAGAAACAAGCACTTTTCACCAAGTACATTTTTGGCAAATCACAGATTCTTGACTTTCAGAAGCCCTCAACTGTCTCTTCATACAGCACAAAAGAGATTGGAGTTTGCTGGAATGTGTGCAATGATGTCGATTACTCAAGCTATTATAACAAGACTGGGACTTGTAATTTCCTCATCTGTCTGACACCCAGAATGACTAATGTAACCTTAATGCCTACTGCATCTGTAAACCCTAGCTTGAACTACAAATTGATTGTTTGACTTGTTTACTGTGTAACAGATTCAACAATTTTGTAATTTCCTTCATGGAGGTTAAAAATATACTGAAAATTTATAGAAGTTCTTTAGTTCTACATCTAACCAAACCATTAGGCTAACCAAATCATTACACTGTCCAGAATATTATTACTATTTGTATAGTAAAATTGAGTAAAGCTTAATCCTCAGCACGCAGAATATTCTTTAGTGAGAAAGGTTCTATTTTTTACTAAGAATCTCATCTGAGTAAGCAAAGTTTGACAGTAAGCTAATAATACTAAAGATGAAGAAATGACTGGCACATAATATTTAATCAAGATTTCAGACTATATATTCTTTTACAGAAGTAATAAGAAATAGATTAACTATTATTTTGCATTTGTATTCTTCTTGTCATGTTACAAGAGAGACAAGAATTTTCTCATAAAATTTCACTGAAAAAAAGCAAATGCAGGTAAATCTGAAGAATTTTCAAGTTCCTTTTAAATTACTTTAATTGTTTGAGCAATAAGAAAAAAAGATACTACTTAAAAATGAAACATTTCTGGTTTTAATTTCCAAATTATTTATTAATTCATCTAGGACAAAAAGGAATAAAATGTTGAAAGAATAAATCTTTTCATTGTCAGAAATGAATGTTTAGAGTAGCCCTAAAGTGCAAAAAGCAGAAAGCGTAATGTCCATAAATATGTATATATAAATATTTACATATATACATATGTGAATTTAATTAATGACCAGAGCATGTATGTTCAACAGCCCAGAAGGTCTGATAAACTTCACTTAGCATTTTTATATATGCTCTTTCTATTGCTACATGTAATGTAAAATCTGTAGTTATGAGTTTAAAGCTTGATGTATCACACTAAATTGTATCTCTAGAGGTCACTGTAATTCTAGATGAACCTACAAGCTAACAGAATTACTGGGCAGTAAAAACATAACCCTTAGTAGTGGAATATACAAAAATAATTTCTAGATAATTGGGCACAGTGGTAGTTCTACCACACAGGGTACTACTTACAGTGCACGCTGTTTCCAAATTACTTGAATACTCTTCAGATTTAGATAAGGATTTGTATTTTGATAGGTACTTAAGGAATTAAATTTCATAGGAAATCATTATATTTGGAAAAAATTGGATTTTGTTAAAGGAAATTCTTATTATCCATATACCTATGCTTGAATTTTAGATATGAGATAGCAAAACATATTCTCTTGGTGTTCACAATTCATAACACTAAAGATTTTTTTATTCTGATGAGATATTAGTTTCTATATCATGTTCAAATATGAACAAGACCAAACTTCTTCCTTTCTGTCATTTCTGCCCCCCCCCCCCCCCCCTTTTGTAAGGACATCCTGTTCTTAATATTTTCACTTTAGATTAACATGGGTCATCCTGCACTTTCCACAATATTTCCTTCTTTCCATCGTGATAAATTGTATACCTGGCATCTCTGGTCATCCTCATGTTGGTACCTTGCCTCTTCTGCCTTGTCAAGGGGTTCATGAATTACTCGCATTTGGTAACAGCTTACTTTTGCCAGTGCATTAGGCAGCCTTTTCTTCAAGCAGTAAGCATTGGCAAATGCTCCAGTAAGGCTTAGGGGCAACATACATAAGAAATAGAGTGTAATAGTTAAAAATATATCATTAACTTTCTTGCATCTTAGCACAGAAAAGCAATATTAATGAGATGTTTATGAGCTGTTCCATGCTGCATGAGCTAGGATTACTTCCTTTTCCCCATGAAGAGTATCAATTTTAATTAAAAATAAAAACTCAACTATTTGCCTCATTTCAACATTTTATATCTGAAACCAGAATATTTTGATTCTGAAATGCACTCAGCAGTGAGTTGTCCACAAGTTCAGTTGCCCCTTTTTGAGTCCTAATCATCACCATGAAGTTTCAGAGAGGGCCATTACCCTTGCTGAGTATTTTGCCCAGCTAGATATCATTAAATTCACAAGTGCTTGATTGGTCACTGACAGCTTTAGCAGAGAATGGGGAAATACCATGGAATCAAAGAATGGTTTCTGACAAATCATGTCTTTCCTATTCTGGTATTTTCAGGTGAGCTTCTCATTGTCTTGAGGAGACTTGTTACCACAGTCTATGATATTAAGTAATTTTGCAGTGTTTTCTGCATGTTCAAACATGATGTTTTACCTACTCATTGGGAGTGCTTGCTGATGAACTTGCAGCAATTTCATGGAGTCAAGACAAGCTCCCCAGTGTGTATGTGTAGTAGTAAAGGGATGATGAATACACGCTATGTATGCTTTATAGCCTAATGACATATGTTAAATGAGCACTTGCTGAAAGTGACCGAAGAGTCAAAAAGAGTCAATCGCCAAAGTTTAACTTTCTTAGATTTTAAAGAAGAATAAGAGGAACAGTCTGCATTCTTATTGGAAATAACCTGTAAGAATACCTTAAGTGAGAAAATGCTTTTTCAAGGGGATTAGCATTTAAAGAATCTTTATTGACGATCTGAAGCTAACAAAGAAGTGCAAGTGGTATATCACCCCCTAAAAGTCTTGCTGCTTGTTGTTATTTTTAAATTAATGTTTTGATATTCAAGAAGATAAAGTGTGTTTTGATTTAAAACCATAATCTTTCTATTGTGTCACTCAACTGCATTAAGATCATTTTGTTTTCAATTATTGTCTTTCATTGAGCACCATTATCACCCATCAGCCCCTGAACAAATATCACATTGTCCATCTTCCCAGGCAAGTGCTGTAATTACTCAATAACTGCAATATTGATTGTGGAGAACTGAGTCTTACTGGCTGGCATACCAAGTTGCTTACTAACTCAGAATTGCAGCAGTCAGATAGAGTTGGTTTTAATGTAGTTCCAAGTGAGAAGTCATTCAAATTAAATTTAAAATTTTCTCTTCTTGTTTGATGCCTAGAGTTGTTAAGATTGTATTCTTTAATCAGATTTTAAATCACATGTGAACTGAAAGCCTCCAGCTTTGTAAAGCTTTGCCGGAGGCCCACAGAGCTTAACATAAGCAAAAGCATATCAGAGGTTGCACAGCTCCTTTTAAAACACATCTGCAATGTATTACCAAGATGTCATATTGTGAAACATCAAATCCATAAAGAGGAATCCTGGAGTAAAACATCACATAACCATGGTCAGTGCATAGGCAATGCTTTCAGCTTCTCATTTACAAAGCTGTTTTCTCAGTCACACCTCACAGAATTTTCTCCTTGCAGTGCTTCCAATGGGAAGCTAACAGCAAAAACCACAGCATTAAAATGGAAATCAATTTATTTAGCATTTGCATGTGGTATGACATGGAATCTATTTTTGAAGTTTCCTTGAGTTCATCTTTGCCAAATATTCTCAAGTAAATTAAAACGTCACCACCAAAGGATGTCTGTGATTCTGGCACTGATGATTTGTTGCAACTGGGAAACTGGAATGCACCCCAGATACAGACTTGAAGACTGCGACTGTCTCCACCAAATCCATGACAGAGGGTGTTTAATAATTGTCCCACACTATTTAGAAGCTGCCTTTACTGGATGGATTCCTTTCTGATTTTTGTTTCCCTGAATGGGCCATTGAACTGTTGACTGCTAGCAGTAACACAATACAAGATTGTATGCAGAAACAATATGCGGGGCAAAAGCCACACAACAGGACCTACCTGAAATGGTTCCTTTTTTAAAAGCCGTTGGCTTCTGTCATATAACGTGTGTGTATGGAGGCAGAAAACTTCATTTCTGTTTTGTAGGAAAGTTTCAACAGTCATTGATCAGCTAATCACTGATTTAAATGTCAGGTTGGTTCTGTTTCAGATTCTTCACTGTTTCTCTTTTTTCTCCTTCCTAGCTCCCCTGAAACTACTTACCCTCAAAAATTGTCATTTGCAATCAGTACCCACTTAGAACAGCTGACTCCAAACTATTTGGTCTATCCCTTGCTGCCATTATTTTTTTTAAAGGCAATGACAAGGTATTTAGTATGACTATAGCAACTCTGAGAGGGCAGGAAGTAAAGAGATCAGCAAATGCACACTGAAGTAAACAAGTTAGTACTACAAGCCCAGTCATAATCTTTGTACAGCATTTTTATTTTCTATAATAAAGAGCAAATCCTGCATCACTGTGCCAGTAAAAAAACTGATGCAGCATTGACAAAGTCAACCTTGAGACTCCCTCCTTCTTTGGAGGATTTTGCATTTGGGAACCATCACAGAAGCCCCATAACTATGCTGGCTATGTATGTCGAAGTGCCACTGTGATTTTCGAGAGATAGGCACCATTTTGACCACAACTATATACCTGTATAATGATGCCTGAGACCTCTTTCTGAGTGTTTATAGCTTATTGAAACCTAATAGGGATAGCTATATTTTATTTCATATTTTTCTTCCCAGTGTTCATTACATAATATTTACCAACAAGGAACTAGAATTGCACTTGTACTCTCCCCCTCACTCAACTTGTTTGGATCCCATTAATGTTTTTCAAAGGTTTCTATGGACTTGTATATCTGTGTGCTCTGCAGATTTTGCTACTTCTTTAGGTTATGAACAAGTGTAAGAACTAACTTCAGGACTAATACAGAGTCTTGAAAAATTTTAGTATTCTCTGATTTTGATGAAAATTCGTAATTTTTCCATCTGTATTTTTTTCAAATGCTTTTAACTTTTCTTAGATCTAGAAGATTTGAGCTCCATTAGTTATTTAAAGTAAGCAAGAGGTTTAAGATAGTCACAAAGTTATACAGATTACTTAAAGCCTGATTCCATAAGTGTTAAAACCTTTTGCATACCTCTAATAATATTAAAATAAAAAAATGTAATTATATGCCATGCTTAAGGGCATTTTATAGAAGCAAAGAAGGTCTTACAAGTAGTTAATAGTCATGTCCCCAGAGTTTCTTATTGTGTCTTGGAAATTATCCAATGTTTTCTAATGTTGCTTTTATCATGTCATACTCACAGTTAGAAAGAAACTAACTTCTGTGGTTAGGAAAAGGTTACCTCCATAAAAAATCAGATTCAGATTCAGCACTGGAGATCACTGAAATAGATTGTAGAACATTTTCAGTAATAGTAAATAGGAAATTTAGCTTTTGTTCTCTATTTATTTCAAAAGGAGGGGAAAGTTGTCTTCATAGGACAGCTACTACTAAGGAATCTCTATGCTGACATGCTCTCTTCTAGAAAAGTCAGAGCTCCCTCCACTATAAGTGAACTCAATCGTGAGTCACAGTCAAGAAGCAGGATAGAAAGTTATTCCCTACTACCACTTATCAGTAATTACCACTTCCCAGCTAAGCCTGAGCTGGACTGATCTTCCTTTTCTGTCCTAGAAAGTAGCAGCTATTAACTCCATCTCCCAGTTGACACCAATGTCTCCCCATGTGGCCATTTGAAGACAAGGAAAAGAAGACTAATCTCAGGTTTTGTCTTTACTCTTAGCTGAGAAGTGGCAGTTAAGGGTACTTTTCCCAAAGTAAAGTGGACGTTCACCATGTGAGTTCACTCTTCAGTGCTTAGCTTTCAGTAGCTAACAGCCTAGAGATTGTCTCCTCAAAACCAAAGGAAAGAACGGAGCTTTTTTCACTTTAAACCAGGAAGAGGTGCTGTTAGTTTTTTCTTTCTAGTGAGAGCAACAGCATGATTTCTGTGCTCTGCTCCACCAGTGCCTGAAGTGAAATTGTTGAGCATAACGGTAGTAAGCTGCTCAGGTGTGAAGTGGCCTCTTAGCTTGTATCTATTCGTTCCTTCCCCATTCTGCCCCAAACAATAGCTAAAAATAAGTTATCTGAGTTCAGGAACTAGTCTGAACAATGATTGTCAGTAGTGCTACAGCAGACAAGGCTAGTGCTTGCTTTTATACTGATGAAATGCATGTCTAAGTATAGTCTAATTTGGATGAATTAACAGTAGACTCATGACCCAATCTCAAGGCCCTGTTGTATAATGTGAACATAGGCAGAGAAATAAACTCAGCATTATTCAGGATCAAGTCTATTGAACCCTTTGCTGTTACTTTACTTCAATTACTTTTGACTTCTTGGTTGCTTTCCTGTACATTCAGTAAGGCAGTGTGTGATAGTGTACAACTTTTCAGAGGATTAATATACTGCCACTTTTGGGGTAAATTACTAAACTTGCATATCATCTGAAAATCAGTAACATGTATTGCTCCAGCTGAACTTCTGCTTGACCTCTGAAGGCAGTTTAGCTCCTAGCAGTATCTGAGATTTTCTTCCCAGAAGAAGTTAGGCAAGATGGTCACTGATAAAAACTGATGATCACAAATTTTGCAGGAGCCAGTGGAGTCTGACTCCCAAGAGCCTGAACTCAATAAATCCTGAAACATGTTGGCAGCCACCGGTCAGGTGTGAATCTGGAAGCTCTAGCTCACAGGTTCCACTGAGTGTAAAACTCAAGATGAGCATGTCCTCATCTCTCACAAGTGAGACATCTCTGGAGCTCAGGAACAAGAGCTGGAATCCCATTTTTGCCACAGAAAATGGCTTCTAGCTTCCACTGTGTTCTAGTTCAGCAGGAGCTGGGAGAAAAGCAAAATACTTCCAATCAGCCTGAGAGTGAATGACTCTCAGCTCCTACTGAGCTGAGAACCTTATAAACACATTTTTTTCCCCTACCATTCAGGTAACATTAGAATTCTGCAGTATGCTGATAGCTTATGCAAACTCGTGCTGAAATCAAAAGAAATCTTTTGAGCTGCTTCAAAAGTCCGTGTGTCAGGTCATTCACCTGGGCTAAAACAGATTGTGCTTTAAAACCCCTCTTGAAGATAATAATTTTTTTTTTTTCTTTCTGTTTCATCTAATGGTATCACAACGGTTACTAACCTCAAAAGCACCTTCAACTGCTGGGTAAAAATGTCATGCAAGGAAAGAGTTTTCTTTCTAATGTTGCATCTGATGTTCACAAAGAAATTCAATGTTGAAGGACTGTTTTCCATTCAATAGTTTAAATCAAGACTTAGGGGATCAGTTAGGCTAGTGTGAGATGAAAATAAGACAATAAACCATTCAGTACATAATAGGACAGAGAACTAATCTGGTGTCATATGAAATTATTTTGTTTCTGTTCTTTCTACCAGTCTGTATTTTAACTCTACCTTTTACTCTTTATCATATGATTTAATTGCTTTTCTGGAAATGGTTTCTGGGGTATTTTTTTTGTTTGTTTTAACTTCTGCTTTCATTAACTGGCTGTGAATGTTGGTTTTGGCTTGTTGCCTCTTTCCTGCCTTAGGGAGTATTTCTCGGTGGCTAACAGTAGGTGCTGAGTCCTGAAGTGTCAATTCAGAGCAATGGAGACAGGTGGGCCGTCAGCAGGAGTAGTAAAGTGATATGCCACTGTATATACAAAACTGTGACAGCCCATAGAAACAATCTATTTTTCCTTTCTAACTTCAGGCATGAAAGCTCTTAAACTCTAAAAACCAGATTCAGGTAGGAAAAAAACCCCACCATAGTTTACAAATTAATTTCATATTTTAAGAATTTTTCCTCCGTTGTTATACATAGGTATGTATGTAGGAACAGTTTAAAAGCAAGAGAACATGGTAAGTCTCAACACATGGATATTCAAATGGCTGCATTTGGAGAACAGCTTTTCCCCTAGTCTCCATTTCCCCCCACTTGGAGACAATTGTAAATGAAGTAATGTCTCTCCTTGAGTAAACAAACAGAGATTTAACATATTTTAGATGATATCTTAGATAAGAACAAGCACATTAAAGTTATTAGTAGTACTATTACTAATATTTTGCTATTATTTCATTTTGTCAGTTTTGAAGTCTGGAATAACAATTGAGCTCTCTCTTCTTCCTTCTCTTTTCTCCTAATACTCACAAAACATACATACATTACTTATCACCAATGCTGAAGGAAAGAAAAAAGAAATACCTCCAGGCTGCTGGAGAAAAGAGATTTGTTTTCTTTTATCTTTAATGGCATGATTAAAGACATCTTTAATATTTCCAGTATCTTTAAGAATATAAAACTGACTGCACATTTTAAATCTTAGAACATGTCCATACTTGGGACTGTATGATTTTGGTGAATGAATGGAATTTCTTGGCTTTCAAAATGTTACTAAACTACCGTAATGCTGGTGAGAGGAGGAGGGGTCACTACAGGTTTTGTTACTAAGAGCAGGAAAAGATTGTTGTTTCACACTCAAAAACCCACTCCATTACTTAAAAGTATTCTGTTTCACTTGCTAAGACAAGAGAGTGACAGCTTTTGCTGTTCACTGAGATCCTCTCTTCTATGTTCAAAATGCACAATGGAAGAGAAAATTACTTGTACTTAACATTTTTATAGAGTTCCTAATGTCCTAGTCTTGGCTGGGGTATCTAAGAATTTACAAGCTACCCATAAATAAGGCAACAGCAAACAGCACTGTAGCACCATCTAAACAGGCAGTGCCATTCACAGACGAAAAAGAAGCAATAAGAGAACCTGAACCATGCACATGAAAGACCATGGGTGAGAAACTTGCATTTTATCAGCTTGTTGCTTTGAGTTTGTTATGGTCATTTCCATTTCTTAGAAACATTGGAAAGAACCACTACACTGTCTTTTTTCTCAGAAAGAAATGTAAAACTCTCTCTGAAAATGACTGTTCTGTCAAGTGAACTTAAGAGCAAGGGATGTATCAGTAGTTTTATTTCATAAACACAATATGAAAAACTTCATCAAAAAGAGTAGTAAAATGTGACACTAAAAATCCATTACCTTTGAATATTTATGGCAGCTTGCATCTGAAGATCATCATGTCAGTTATGATGCTGTCTTCCCAAGTAGTAAATAAGGAAGTTCTTCTTCCATATCTTGTCTACTTGAATCTATCACATGAAGTCAAAATTCACTGTTACAATGCAACAACAATTCTAAAAATGGACCATTACATATCAAGGTAGTTTCATTACTTAGAAGGACTCAAAGCAAGAAAAGGATCATTTATAACAGTGACACCTCCCTTGTAAATTCAAAGTAATACATACAAAAATAAGTATTCAGCTATAGGATATTAGAATCCCTTCAATTCAGTGCAAATAGATCACTCAGGAGAGTCTGTACTTTATTAATTGAAGCCTGGATTCTGCTAACTATGTTTCTTTGATTTTTCCTTTTTTTTTTTTTTTTTCGCTTGCATTTTTGCTGTTTTTAAGTATTATTCATTCCCCAACTTAAATATTTTAAGAAAGTCAAAATCTAATTATTATGCCTGGTGCCTGAAATGTTAGAACCTTGGGAAACTTACATACAAGACTTTAACTACTTCCTGCTCTGGTTGATGCTGAACTGAGCATTATTGCACATGAGTACTTAGTTCCGTGATATATTTCATCCATTTCTAGAAAACAACTGTAAATGCAAGAAGAGCTGTCATAAAATATTGCTGTGCTCTGTTAAACCACTACTCCATCCCATTGCAGAGGTGGCATTTCTTTGATGGGTTAAGTAATTCTGAAATACTGTTTGAGTAGATGCAGTTCTTAAAGTGTTTTTCAAACACATTTAGAGAACTTTGTGAGGTAACACATATAAACTTATCTACTGCTATTAGTCTCAGAGAAAATGCTAAGTTATGCATAACTTCTGCAGTAGAATACATAGACTTTCAATTTTTAAGTTTCTTAGACAATTGCATTTGACAACTGCTGTATGAAGGCAGAGAAAATTTGCAGCAGTAATCAATTAATGTCTGAAGTGTAGCAAAATATCTTATGTATTGAGTCTTGATCAGACAGCCTAAGCTCCTAATTTAACAACTATTTCATTACAGTTAGACATCTTAGTACAAACAATAAAACCAATCTGATTACCAGAAGACCATGCCATAACAAAGTCAAGGGAAATTTTGTCATGTAAGATTTACACAAGTATTAAACTGACCTGTGTGTTACAAATTTGACTCTGCCTCTCATTTGCATATTCTTGTAGTTGAATGCATTGATTATTGTAACAAGTTTTCAAACTGTAAGCTATTTATAAACTGATTAGAATTGATTATTTGCATTTACATTTTTTTCTTTTAGCTAAATATATGATCTGATTAAAAAGATGCAAAATAGATTTAATTGTTTGGATTCTGAAAACTTATAGCTGCCTTTGAAAAAATTATGTTATTGAAAACCATTTTTAAGCTCACATCACAGCTACTTTAAATAAACCTTATTGGGCTACATACAAAGTTTATGACAATCTACCTGTGCTGTTTTCTTCTGAAATAAACGTGTAAGAAATAGTCATAAACACATTTTTTGTTTGCATTTATTAGACCTGCTATATATTTCAAACCAGTTCCAAGGTAATTGCTTCTCCGCATTGCAAAAATGCTTAAGTTAGTGGGGCAGGATGGGAAGGAGGTTGCTACAAAAGGATTCAATTTATATGGTGACTAAAAGAAGATCAATGGTTAGTGACGCTGGTTACACATACCAATTTGTATAACATTTTGGAAGTAGATAAGGTAAGTAGATCAGGAAGTAGATAAGTAATAATGCTGTAAGGATTTAAAGAACAAAAGATAATGGGTGTGCACACATGGATAGATCACTTCTGTTAAAACTCAGCCTTGTCTTGGGTTCTAGAAAAAAATGGATGAATTTATTAGCTCTCTGTAAACAATTTATAAACATCAAAGCTAGAAATAAGAACAAACATTATTTTTATACTGTTACTATTGCAAATAAAACTTTCTTGTAACAGACCATTTTATATTCATAGAAATATAGCAATTAGATTACTATAACCAGCAACTATAATTTAATGTATGAATATTTAATAACATCACAGTGAATAGAGCTCCACTCTGCATACAAACCTATAAGTTTTTAATTGGGTGCAGTTCCTATTTCTGTTTTTCTTGTTATGGATAAATCTTTTGAGGAAGGTTTCAACACATGAAAATGCTTTTGACATTTATTTCAAGATGCATCCAAAATTATAATATGGGTTCTTTAAACATGGAAATCTAACTAGTTCAAGACCACCAGATAGCAAATGAATGGTAAAAAGGTAAAAAGAGATTAAGTAACATAAATATGCCTCTATGTTATTTGAAAACTAAATAATACATATATAAATGTACCTGTTTTCCTTAAAATGTGATAGTGTTGTTCTTTATTGATTGTGAATAATTATTAAAACACTGAGAAGGTGTGTGAGGTGGAAATACATGAGAAGAGGAGACAGATTTGAAATCAATAGAGAATTAAGATGTGAGTGATTTAAACTGCATTACCTACTAAGCATACTGTAAACTAAGTTTATTAATAGGTCAGAAGCATATTTGTAAGCTAAGGGAAGTTATTGCTATAACACAAATATACCCGTATAAAAAATATATGCATTTAAACTTTTATACTAATACATGTATTTATACATATTTGTTTTATATAAACGTATTCTAACAAATATATATGTATACTTATCAGAACTGAAAGTGGAGCTGTAAAATGTACATCCATACATAAAAGTTCAGGCTTCCCTTATTTCTCCCACAACAAATAGAACAAGTGGCAAAAGTATGTGATTTTTTTTTCCCCAAAAAAGAGTTTTCTGAAAAACTCCCTTTAATGAATGCTCACCCAGATTTTTTGGTCTGTCAGTAATCTGCCTGGAAAGCTCTTTGTCCCTGCAGACAAAAGATATACATGTGCCAAAAGCCTCTGACATGGTAGTAAGGTGGGTTGGAAGCTGCTGCCTGCATAGTAATGATGAAAAGAATCAAGAAAGCTGCCATTGTTCCCTTCTGCAATGAAAATATATTTATTGACTTTGATTACAAATTTTCTGGAGGAAATTTTAGTTTTGTAAAATAGGCCGGTTTACATCTGAAAGATAGAAAATATCTGTCCTATTCTATTGTATAAATCTCTGGTAAGTAGGCATTTTTTGACTGTTTCAGAGAATTATTGACTCCTGGAACTATTGGTATAAAGGCAACAAAATTAAGCCTGAAATTAATATCAACTATTCAGAGAATCTTCCCAGGTTTTTTGGTCCTCACATTCCCAAATGCTGGTAGTTCTATAGTCAGTCATTTAAGCAGTCAAAGCGACTACTGTTAAGAGGAAAACACTATTTTTTCCTTAACATATTATTATGAACCTATGCGAAGAGTAGCCTGAGAGTATGATCCTTCATCTTACATGGAAAACAGTGTGGAAAATCTTACATGTTTCCTAGTGCGAAATCTTTCCTTCTAAAAAGAAATTTCTATACTGGAAATTGTCTCTTGACTCGGTATGATTTTTTCCTAAGTATCTTCTATGTTGTTTTATGTAGTTTGGGTTTTGCTGGGTTTTTTTAGGGAGAGAACTGAGCACTCCCAAGTAGAAAAACTAGTGTTATACTAACAGTCTAATGTCTCTTCTGAAATAATTTGGTTTGCTTGTGTGACTCTACCATTCTGAGGCTGCAGGTGGCTAGCTGGAAAAGACACAATGCATCGTGTGTACTCTGCGTAGATTCAAGATACATCTTGGGAGGTCTTTGTGTCTTGCCATGAAATCAGCCTGTAAAAAAGACTGAAGCATGAGATTCTAACCTAAGGTTCCCTGGAGGTCACATAATGGCATTTCTGAATGTTCATAGTTTGGCTGAGAATTAAGGGTTTCCATCAGAAAATGTTTTAGGCTTTCATTTCCTGCCAGAAACTTATATACTGCAGGACAGCAGGAAACAAATGGACAACATTTGTTTTATTTAAAAAATAAAAAGAATGAGATGGTCTATTTTTATGTCATTCAAGTATTACTGTCCCTTGAAGAAATCCTTTGCTACCTGCTTAATGAATCTTTCTGTGCACTTTATACCAAAACTATGGCAAAGCATTGTATTTAACAACTTAACACAAAAGAAAACAGAAGGGTGCTTGCAGGATTTAACAGAAGAAGGATGAAACAGCTCTAGAGAGCTAAAACAGAGTAACTTTTACTGCTGCATTGCTGGAGCTCTGTAAGTAAAGGCCAATGCTTTGGAATGGAGTTTTTTTGGTACGCACTCCACAAACACACATTCCATTCCCAAAGAGCTTACAATGAAGCTAGAAAACAATTTGCCATGTACTTAACGAGAAGTACTTGCTGCCACACACAGTAGTCATTTCTGAAATTTTGACAATTGATAGTAAGATGTTGGTCACTGAAATGAAAAGAAATGGAAACAAACTAGGCTTCTTTTAAAAAACATGAAGTACTACTAATTTATGCAACACTAAATATAGACATATGCTCTGTGTCAAATGCAAATCCCTGTTTCAGATAGTAAAGACACATCTAACTGCTGGAGAGGGTGTCCTGCAACTAGCACCCATAAGAAAACATGATGAGCTATAAATTTAACAAGAACTTTGGGATTTTTTTTTTTTTCTGAATGCAGTGTGCTTAAGTAGGTGTTATAAAACAGTTCTTGACCTGTCAGAGAGATGTTGGAAACAATTTATGACCTGTCCTTGTTTAATAGTTATAGGAAAGAAGCGTCATCTTTGTTCAGAGTACCCCACATTCCCTGCAGGTTGACAATAACTTTACTGTTCTTTCTCACTCTGATTTTTTAATACACTAAGGAAAACATTTGGATTAAAAATATGACATGGTATTTCCAAGTTTTCTCAGTATTTTGATTTTTATATTATGTTATTATTTACTAAAAAGAAAGGAGCGATCCCATTATTTTACTGTCTTTCATAAGCCTCGATTTGCCTTTCATCTTAGATTAATTCAAATTTGATTTGTTGCATGTGGCTGGAGATAAACTTTCATCGAGACCCACTCTCTTGTCTGGGTACAAAAATTTTCTATCCCTGAAAATTTAGTAGAATTATTGCTGTAGAAACAAGTCCTACAAGCTTCTGGGCACTACATTTCTCATTGGGAGAATCTATATTGTATTTTTAGTATGGGCCTATATTAACACTTGATTTGTGTAGACATTACCACAAATTGCACTTAGAAAAACCTAAGCCTAGATATATCACAGAATCACAGAGTGGTTGCAGTTGGAAGGGACTTCTGAAGGTCATCTGGTCCAACTCCACCGCTCAAGCAAGGCCACCTAGACCCAGTTGTCCAGCCCTGCGTCCAGACAGGTTTTGAATATCTCCTCCCGAGGTGCAGTACTTTTCACTTCTCCTTTTTGAACTTCATGAGATTCCTTCCCACCTTATTCTCCTACAGGCAGCGCCTCAGAATGCTGCTTTTTGCTCAAGAAAACTGTAATCATGGCAGCTCTACAAACTGAACTCCTCTGACTATTCACAGGACATGAAAAGAACATGCACAAATTTACCCTACCCTGAAACATAACCACAAGGTGCCAGAGGCTTTTAAGGAGAAGGCAGAGGGCTCTATGGACCACATACTATGATATCTATTTTGATTCTGAGTACAAGGGAATGAAAAGCCCATCAAATCAATTATTCTTCAGGTTTGTCAAGTTTTATCTCCCTATATAACCACTGTAGAGAAAAAACTTAAATACTGCAATAAATATAATAATTATAACCCCTTCACATCTATGACTATCTCATGTATAGGAGATAGTATATGTATATGGTTTGACGGCATTTCAGTGTTCTCACCACAAGAATCCGATTATTGCTAATTTTTCATCTTCACTCAGTCCTGTTTACTGGAGAAAATGACAGATTCCTGCTGGATTATGATCTTATGACAGCTGGATTATTTTTTTTCTTGTTGTGCTTGGGTTTTGGTTTGTGGTTTGTGTGGGGTTTTTTAATATGTAGGAGTTTATTAGAAGTCTCTAACCCATGTCACATACAAATCCCCTAATGACAACTGTATACTTGACATACAAGAAAATCTCAGAATAATGTTTCTGAAAATTTTCTGAAGCTATTTTTTTCCTTGTAAATGAAAATTCATTTCATGTTTTTTTTTTATGTATTTAATTTCTTAATTAAGCTATCTTTTAGCGCCCACTAAGAAGTCATATCTGAAACTTAGTATAAAGCTGGAGACAAACTCCTGTGGCCCTTTCTTAGTTTTGGAAATAGAGTTTAATGAGAATTTTATAAAGTAAATTTTACATATAGACTATAAAATTTGGTCCAAGGGTCTTAAAATTCCTTTCCTGTGCTGAAAATTTCCTGCTATGAGGGTGGAATCTATTGAGTAAAAATAGTCTTCCTCACAAAAAGAAACAGCACTTAGAAGCTTCAGGGAAATACATTAAATACCACTCCTAGAAATTTAAAAATACACATATACACACATGCCCAAAAGCATAAAGTTACAGAAAACTTTGTTAACAGGTAAAAAATATAACACAGAAAATACCAAAATTAGTATCAGCTGTGCAGCCTCAAGTAGACTTCTTTGAGTGAATGGATGATGATGATGATGTCATCTTTAATTACATAACTACGTGTAATTTTGCTCCTATTTTTCCCCATTTTTAAAAATAGTTGTAAGACTGTTATTTTTTTCTTTTATCTGACTCTCAAACCAGCTGAATTGCTGTTGTTGGAGAAGACCCTCAAGAACTCAGCCTGAGACAGAATCAGATGTTATTCCAAAGAGTAAACATTTGGTAAAGTTACAAACCATTGAAACTATGAGAAATATTGGACATCTTTTGGTAATAATATAGGATTGGATTTTGATATCTGGTCCTGTGGGTGTTGTTCTGACCTTAGCCTGTTCTCCTTCCTGGTACAGTCAGGTAGGGAGCAGAGGTAAGAGTATGTACCCTTGTTTTGGCCCACTCACTGTGTTAAGAAACACAGCTGGTGCAGAATGGTGGTGTAATTTGCTGTGGATATGGGTGAAAAGAGACTCATGGGAGGGACTTCTACTCATGGACTACTGTGGCTTATGTGTTACCTCTTTTTCTGAGCTGTGCCTAAAAGTGCAAATAGGTACACTGAGTGTAGCATCTCTGAAGAAAATGCTTGCCAAGGTTTGAAGTGATGGACAGTTTTATTGAATATATCAGAACCATCTTGAGTTTCTAGCTACAAAAAATTTGAATTCAACTCTTGTGGGGATGGAACAGTGTATTTTAAAATTTAATTTGCACAACCTATAAATATGTAGGGCCTATATAATACTGTGTCTGATCTGAGAAAATCTGTTCCTTTTGTGACAGAAGCATACTGCTGCACTCAATCATACTTGAACCTGAAGATCTAGGACAGGCTTAACAGAAAAAAGCAAAAGAGAAACATGACACAAGGTCAATTTTGACAGCTTAAAACCATGGAATCTGAAAAACCAATAAGATCATATGATTTCTCAGAACATACAATGGATTATAGGAGAATACAGCCTGCAGGCACTCTGTTTGGATATATGCCCAAGACAGACAACGGCATATGCTCAAGCGCAGGGACATCAGGGTAATGGAATATAAAATAGCTGTGTGCTTATCATGAGATGTGGGAAAGCAGCCAGGGGCCTGTAATCCCTAGAGGTATTTCTAGGCGCTGGTGTTTGATACTAGGTGTTTGGTACTAGGTGATACTGGTGTTTGGTACTAGGTGTCTGTATGTCATTTTCATATGGAATGGAATACACAATACTAGCAACCAGAGAAGTGTCAGATCACCTTCGAGAACCAAGCACTCCTGTCACCAGTAAACAATGAGAAATGTTAAGGACTAATAAATCTTCATGATGGATCAGCACAAAATGACTTAGAACTGGTGATCATGTAATTGTGATTCATTCGAGGAAATGCTCAGTGCCTAATGACCCTCAAATATCTACATCCACCAGTGCATTGTAGTTGATGATGTTGTCTAATCGTGTAGGATGGAAAAAATAATTTTTTTAACACATGCTGAGAGATCTGCCTTTTACTTTGTACTTTAATTTCTTCTTCTGGGTGTAATTCTTTTCTCAGCCCAAACATGAGAATGTCCATAAGACAGAAATATTAATGGATTTTCTTTTCATTTTTAGACTCTTAAGGAACAGTGTTTTAGCCAAACAGCATATCTGAGGTCTCTTCTTCTTGCACTCAAACATATAAAACCTAGGGTTGATGAAGCAATACATTTGTATGCTCAAAAGGACAGATTTATCAAAGGAGTCAGACAACACCTACAGCAAAATCCAGAGCTGAAGTTCTACATCTGGTACAAAGTTAAGGCTATGTGTCTGAGAGACAGTTTCTCAATAATCAGTAACCAGAAAAGAGAATAATCTTCAGGACTCAACAAAAAATTCTCATGTAAGGACGGTTTCTTAGCTCTGACTAAAACTAAACATCTGCACTATGGGAAAATGCCTCCTTTTGTTTGAGAGTTGGAAAGAACAATTAGTTGCCTGTCTATGCTTCACTGCACTACTCCTTGAATGTCTCACAGATTTTGTAGTTCAGAGGAGGAAGCAGCCAGGCATGGATTTGAAGATTTCAGCCATTCAGATGGGATGTAGGCTTGGTCTTGACTCTAGGATTCTGAACCAAGTTTACAATACACTGTCAATATACCTGTGGTCCATGAGCCACCGATTGTGCAAAGTGCCTAAAATCTCCCTAGTAGGGGATGAAACCTTCTGTGGGGATGACAGCCTACATGTATGCTTTGAGTAATCCAAATACAATTACTCAGTAGTGTGATACAAATTCACATTTCCCACCTCACCTAAAAAGATCTTTAGCTACAGGAACTGCTAAGAAGCTCTGCAGGATGTACTCTTAACCCAAACTGTTAAAGTGCTCTACTTGTGTGGCATAATTAAAAAGGCTTGTGAGACTGTCTCTCAAGCCAAACAAAAGCTTAGAGTGCTTATGTGGAATTCTCTTCACAGTACAGAAGTACAGGTCTCTGAGCTAGAAGGGTGAAAATATACATAAAGTTCTTTCCTTGCTCTGTATATTTTCCTTGAATATTTCATATAAAAGACTATGCTATACTTAACTGAAAATAACTAATCTTTTTTATTACTATTGTTGATGAATATATTGTTTCTTATGTGCATTCAATGAGTTCAGCAGTAGAACAAGCTGAAGAAAATTCAGACTAATTTTGAGGTGACTGTTATGAAATTCAAGATGACAGAAGTAAATGGTAATGTAAAAGTTATCAGTTATATCAATTATCGGGGCAAAAGGAATACACCAACAAAAGAGAAGTTTTTCTTCCCCTGCCACACTGGACCCCTTTCCTACTGCCTAGCAACGGATAAGATGCCGCTTATTTTCAGGCAGGAAACAGAAACAGCAAGAAAGCTGCACACAAAGCTGGTATCACTGCAAGTGTCCTGTACAGCTCATTGGTGCAAGGAGACTTGGCCTATAATGAAGTCATTTGCATTCCCATGCAGGCCTGGTTGTGTGGACATCAGTCCAGACTCTGGGAGCTGTTGTTTCAGTGAGTCAAAAGAAATTTGCACATGAAAGCCACATCCGCATTACTTAACTCTGCAGCTCACTCAGGATTGCCTTCCTTTTAGACCAAAGCAAATCTAAACCTATGATTAAATCTTCAGAGGATTTATTTTATTTCTTGTGGGTATCTGCTAGACTTGACAAGTGGTGAACATACTCTGTGCAAATATAATTTGAGGTGTTACTTACCCACTCTCCATTTCTGAATCTTGCCTTCCTTAGTATAGAGATACATAATGGCAGAATTTTCTCAAACTTCTCCAGCCAGATTTTCTGTCAGTTGGCAACGTGAAGGCATTCATCTTTTCAAGATCTCCATGCTTTTCCAATTTAATTGCAAACTTTATTCTCATGTGCAACCACAATTGAAAGGAACAGGCTTGCCTGGTGTTAAATATTGATTGCATTAGATTGAAAAAGACTGCAAATTTTGTCACTGTCAGATTGGTAATCCAAAATAAAAAGTTATACTAGAAGTTAACAGTGAACCATAACATACCTAAGGCTAATTATCCACGTGGTTAATTCTTTTGCCATCAACACACATGTGCAAAGTACCGTTTATGGCTTCTCAGCTACAAAATCACATTAGTGATTCTCCACAGATCCTGACACTGATACAATAGTTTGCACTTCATGTGGAGGTCAGCTGTTGACCTCCTTGGTTCTTGCAACCATTGTATTTCTAAGGTAAATGTATTCTCTCTCTCTCACACATAAATAAATAAATAAATAGATAGATGGATAAGAAAACATCTCAGTGTTTGTAATGTCTGGGGAATGCATCATATTACTGAGTTTAGTCACAGATTCAGCCCCAGCACTGACAGTGGAAATCCCTCTATAGTATCCTGTTAATGCACTTCAGTCCTGACCCGAAAGAACCTTTATGGCTGACAGGATAGTTTAATTTTCATGCCCATTCAATCTTTGGCCTCTGTACTAAGACTGCCAACAGGGGTGCAAATTAACACCAATTATTCTGATGTTTTATGTACTGGGCTGAGAGCACCAACTCATTTTACACAGGCCATCACCCAGCTGTCAGGTGTTAATGACTTTTGGTTACTTCTGACCTGCTTCAGATTCATCTGAGTAGCTCAGAATTGAAAGGGTATCTATTTCATTAATAGGAAACTGGCCTGTACAACCCTCTTATCAATCCCTTTCACAAATTCAAGTGTGAATGTTTATTTTCCCATTAAATAATAACAAAGGGTCAAAGCCCAGCCTGTTGCAAACTCAGTGGATTTATGTCGGTATAGAATTTAGCCTATTCATGTCAGTTCCATTTGTCAGTTCCATTGGGCATGGACAGTAACCAATGTCCCTCAAAGCTGATCAGATAAAGGAATAGATATGTATATGTATTCATAAATATTTTATTCTGAACATTTGTCATTTAAAAACCACAAGTAGTGTAACAGCTGAATTGTGCCACTAACAGCTGAATTACGCCACTATCTCTGAGAATGGAAGAATAATAAAGATGTTTGTTAGCAAATAATTTATTTACTTTACATTCACTACAGAAATTATTTGTTTACTATATTATTTGTTAACACTATTCAAGCAGCCCTATGTTGTATACATATACCTTTCCTATAGCTTAGAGCATGAGTGGCTTCCAGATACTCTTTTCTTATAACTACTATTAGCAAGGATGACCTGTTTCCAGAATAGACTCTGAAGAAGCTGATAGATGCACAGTTTTGCTGGCCATCATTTCTGAGATTTTTTTCCTTCAATTACATGACTCAGACTTAGTTTTGCAGTCTGAAAACATATTTATCTGGTAAGGTTAAAATACCTGTTAGTATTATTTATATACCATAGTGTCATATTATGGGAATGGTCAGTGACAGTACAGAATGTACAGCACTGCATGGCATTCGGCCATATAAGAGTCAAAGCAAAAAGAGAAGATAAATGAGGTTCCTAAAGCCACTGTATATTCACTTGGGACTTACTTATCTTCAAAATATTCTATTATTTTAGGATTTTAGGAAGGTAAGTAATGTATGCAGTGATAATGATGACTTAGGACCTAGCTGAAGATAGTTGAGAGAAAATGGCCAGTCTCAGTGACTGGATGCACTGAGCTTCTTTATTCCAGAGAGGTCCAGAGAGAGACATGATAACGGTCTTTAAGTATGAAAAGGATCTTAATTTGTTTGTCATATCTATGGTTGAGAAGATGAGAAATAGGAGCTTAAATTGAAGAGAAGGTAAGGTTAGACTTCAGAAACCCCTCTCAGGAGACATTTTTAAAAACACATTAGAAATACAGTATCAGTAAGGTAAGGAAACACCCTAGCTGATCTGAATATAGATAGAGTTACCTGTCTTAGAGTATGAGATTTAAATAGATAATCTATTGAGTTGCCTAAATGCCATTATTTTGTCAGCTGACTACAATAAATAAAGTAAGATCACATTTCTTACAATATTACCTGTCTACAGAGAATAGTTTACATCAGATTAAGTAACACAGCTCTTTAAGCCCATGCTCTAACTTAAATTTAGTCCTTAGGGAAGAACAAACAGAATTTGTCTCTAAATTTGAGATGGTGCCTGTAGCTTTCAGGAACTTAGTGAGTTGTCTGTGTGTCAGTCTGGCATGAGTTGTGACTACTGCCTCTTTCAAAACTCCCCAGAAAATCACAGTAGTTAGTATCTTAGGGGCTTATGTTGCTACATAGATCTGGGCTGAAGGAACGCCAATTCGAATGAAAATGTTTTAAACATTTTGACACTACATCTTACATACATCTTTGGGGAGAAAGTTTTAGAGTGATGTTGTTGTTCACTAACATTGATATACCATATAGTAAATTTGCACTAATGCAGTATCTGCAGTATCTACAGGACCTTATCGAAAGCAATGAAATGCTTAAATGTTTTAACTGTCTCCTGGCTTAATTTAGGTTTTATAAAATCAGGTATGGTAGGCAAAATAATTGCCATTGGATTATTGAAATCTTATTTATTGAAGATTAACTATTCAATAGATGATAATTAAGGGTTTTGTGAAACAGTTTTTATGTATACAAAACCGGCCTGCTCTTCATCAAAACACTTATGGCTGCACAAGAAGAGAGCATACAATTTTGCAGTGTATGGAAATCAAGAAAGGAAATCTGAAATAAAAAATAACCATTATGTTTCAGACATTAAACTGTGCTCTGTTCTCTTCACTCCTTACTTTTTTGTTCTACAGCTTTTTAAGATTTTGAGGAAAGTAGTATAAGAAAACATAATGGATATCTTTAGTGGTGCTGCCTGGTGAGGTACTAGAATATATTTGTAGCATTTATGGTATCACTGGTAGCACTCTTGTCAACAACTCAACAGCTATGACACAAGCTTCCTGGCTTGCTTTCCAGCTATAGAATGAGATGATAGAAGCCTTCTTTATTGTCTCCAGCATTGCAGACTCTTCAAAGTACAAGGTGTAGTTATGGGGCAGCCTTAAGCGGGTACAATGCAAAGATATATTGCATTAACATTGTGACACAGTGTAGTTGTTTACAAAAATGTAATTGATATTCAGCCCAATACTCTTCACTGTCTTCTTCATAACCACAAGCACCTTTCCATATGTGGGTGTAGTCATTTTTAATGCTGCTGTTCCTCACAAGTATAATAATGCACCTCACAGCAAAAAGTAACTCGGTGTTCCTTGAAATACTTCTGAAGAAAATGGGAACACTAGTAATCATTAAATTTACCATGCAAAATCTCCAGCATGTAAAAGGGCTGCTTAATTTATTTATAAATATAGCACTATGGGTGTTGAATTTTCACATGGGGGGGCATATACATATTGCAAACTTTTTAACATAAGAGGTCAAGTTTATAATTAGTAATAGTTTGTTTATATTGCAAGAGATCTGAGGGTTTCCAAGTCAAAGTGTTAAAGTGTCTTCTTTTAGCTACTGTGTGGGGTTAAAATACGAGAAAGCTGTTGCCCAAAGAGGATAGGAAAACAAAATACACAAAACAGTAAACATTAAGCAAGTTATCCAGTAAAATAGCAGAAAGTGGCCGTAAAAATTTAATTCCAGTTTTTTTTATTTCTTCCATTTAGCTACAACTATAGTTTGTCCCTTAATAAATTTACTCCTCTCTATCCTGAATCCATGCCAAGCCAGAAATCTGCTTTTATGATTTTTTTTAGTACCTTTAATAATACATGCTTTTGCATGCTTTTTACAGCCAGATATAAATATCATCTGGATTTTTCCATTTAGAAAATTTGTTCTGAATCCTTAAGCATCCTGATTATTTTCTAGGCTTAGAGAGTCTCATCTGTATCTCTAAAGTCCAAAACAAAGATGGAAATGTTCCTTCATTTGTTTTTTAGTTTTCAGCAATAAATCATGAGACAATCTGCTACATCTTTCCTTCCAATGTTTTTTTAGTGAAAAAAATAATAGTTTAGATCAAAGTTAACAAGCAAATTTCATGTAGCTGTATGATTATGAAGTTTTGTCGAAGCTTTACAAGATGAATCATTGTCTAAACCCTTTCTTCAGCGACTAGGAAAAACTTCCTCTAGATGGATAAAGTATGGCAGACAGCTGAGAGCTGGAGTTGAAGCATATATATTGGAGGGTAACAGGATGCTGTACCAGAATGGGGACTCTTCAGTACTTTTTAGTAATATAAGCAAAACAATCACACAGTAGACCATCACCTTTTCACGAAGTTAAAAGACATTGGAAGTGACAGTGTTAGGGATAGTCAATAAAACAGTGAGAATTACCACAATTTACGAGAAAATGATGAGTATTTTTTTCTTCTTTAAGCTTTTTGTAATAAATACATGTAATGTACAAGAACCCACTGTATAGCAACAATTAGAAAATATTTACCCATCATAGCAACAACTAGGAAACTGTTGTAAGAGGGTTATCTGAATAATTTAAAAGGAATGTGTAAGGGTTAGTAACATCCAGTAGATTTAATAACCTATCCAGAATTTGTCTATATAAATCTCATATTTGTCACTGAGATTTAACTCCGTCCAGTGACCATGAAGAAATTACTTTCCCATTTGCTCTTAGGCAAGAGACTGTCTGATATGGATATAATGATACTGATGCAGTGCTCTATTTGTTGTATTGGGTCTGGCTGAGATGGAGTTAATTTTCCCCATAGCAGCCCTCATAGTGCTGTGCTGTGTATTGGTAGCTGTAAAGGTGTTGACAACAGACCAGTGTTTTGGCTACCACTGAGCAGCAGGCTGGAGGTGGGCGAGATCCTGGGAGAAGACATAGCCAGGACAGCTGACCCAAAGGGTTATTCCATACCATATGACGTCTGCTTAGCAATAAAAGCTAAGACAAAGACGAAGAAGGAGCGGGGCGGGGTGGGGATGGGGGTGGGGGTGGAGGGTGGGCATTTGTTATTATGATGTTTTTGTTTTGGAGCAACTGCTACACATATTGAAGCCCTACTTCCCAGGAAGTGGCTGGACATCACCTGCTGATGGGAAGTAGAGAATAAATCTTTGGTTTTCCTTTGCTTTTGTTCTCAGCCTTTGATATTGCTTTATTAAACTGACTTTATCTTGACCCACAAGCATTTTTTTTTTTTTTTTGTGTGTCTCATTTTCTCCCCCCTGTCATACTGAGGAGGGGAGTGACAGAACATTATCAATCCACCACAGTTATTAAGCCAGAAAAAGTATAATATTTATATTACTTTGCATATTGGAGAAAATTAATTAAGGTATGTTCTGTACTTCAGCTTCCTAGAACTTTAACTATACTGAAGTCAAGAAATTTATCTTGTCAAAAAAAAAAAATCACAATCTTTTTTCTGTTTCTGATTTCTTTTTAAACAATGACAATAAAATGTCATGGTTATGCATGTCATCTGAGCTCTAGGTAGATTATTCAAGTTCTATTTCATTCCAGAAACCTTGTGTCTAAGATGTCAAGATGGAAACTTGCTGCAGAGAGGACTTTGACACTGCAGAGACAGAAATCTGGTTTATTGCTTTTCAGTAAGAGAGAATCTTCTGTAACTTTGTTTGTTTTGTTTTAATCTATTACTTACTCACACTTTAGGAACACCTGAAAAAATGGCAGGGGAAATTAAAATTGACAGGGTAGTGCCTGGCTCAGATACTAGGAGCATTATGCCTGTTTTAATGTCCTTAATTTAAAAATTCAAAGGGAAAAATGTGAAAAGATGTTTTCCTTCTACACAGCTGTGAAGTGTTTGAATGAGTGTATGAATATGCTGTAGCACAGTGTCCAAAAACTGAGTAATGGCACCACCTGGACACTCAAGGCTGACTCATGTGTATGGCATTTCTTGCTTCTATTGGAAAGAACTCGTCTCTCGTAAGTACACAAAGTACTGTTTCCAGCTCAGGAAGGGAAGGACATTGCTTTGACCTATTATCCAGCTGCCCAGAGAGTAGTTCACACACAGGTCTGAGACTGTTCTCCGGACCAAAAGGAAGCTTTGGATGAATTGCTCATTCATCATTCCAACATCATTAAATCAATCTCTTCCTCTGTGTTGTTGCTTTGTTACTCCTCAGTACTAGCAAAGAAGCCAAGTTTAGCTAAGGCGAAGACAAACAAGATAACTTTGTACTCCAACCTGTTGTTCAGTTAGCTTTCAATACCGATCTGTCTTATGGTAAGATCCTGAGCGGAGGAAAGATGAATAGAGTACGTGTTATATTTTAAGGCTTGTGTGTCTCTCTCAGACTGAAAGGGATCTGTACTATCTTTTTCCCTTCTGCTCTGTATTTATCTAGTACCTTTTTTCTCATGCACAAGAACTCAGGACATAATCAATCCACATACTTAAAAAAGTACATAGAAAGAAGAGATGGTCAAAAAAACCCCACAGGAAAACAAGAGTGCTCTTCTATATTTTATGCAGAAAAGTGATCAACAGGACCTCTATATGTACAACATACAGACTTCTACATGACCTCTATATGTACAACGAGACCTCTATATGACTCAACATTCACACCAAAGAGATGACTCAATCTTGTAATTTTTTTCCCAAATGTAAGCAAGACTCAATTCATGAAGAAGAGGGTTTGGGAGCTGAGCTGAAGATCTCATGAGTCGTGTGATAAAAGTGGACTAAGATATTGTGTTATAGTTTCAAACATTTGGACATTTAAATGGAATATATA
Organism: Strix aluco; assembly: GCF_031877795.1. Taxonomy (NCBI): domain Eukaryota; kingdom Metazoa; phylum Chordata; class Aves; order Strigiformes; family Strigidae; genus Strix; species Strix aluco. The sequence continues at coordinate 99,955,470 of NC_133934.1, read as the reverse complement.
TTAACTTAAAAATGAAATTGAATGCTTTTTTATTTTTCTTTAAAAAAATAGCGTTTGCTGGTCTGTCTGTTTCATAAACATCTCAAACAGTCCAATTGTTTATGTGGATTTTGCTTTCCACTCCTTGCTAATGTCAAGGCTCACAATGTCAAACAGGAAAAGAAAAAATTATAACTTTTTCAAGATATGAAAATTTTCTTCAAGTACTGAACAAAAGGTTAAATCAGATTTTTTTAAAATTATTACTTACTTTCTTCTCTATTTTCTTTAAAGTATTGTTCACCTCAACCTCTGTGTCAATATGCAATATAACATATATTTCCTTTCTGCAAACTGACCTAATTTAATTTTTTATTTTGACAGAATAAAAAATACAGATGCACATTAACTCACTTTAATCATCACTTAGATTAGTGCTGGAGATTGGAGACTTCATCTGTAGCAGTACAGCAGGTCTGAGCTTATTTCCACTGAAACAAACAAAATAACGGTCTGTGACTTTAATCATGCAAATCTAGATGCTGTCAAAATTGTTCTATAGCTTGACAAAATAAAAAATCCCCATAGAAAACTTTCTTCATATGTATAATATTAAAGTTCTAGAATATCTTGTCTGTCTTCAAAACGAGTCTTCTAAGTTATTTTCTGACCCATCCTAGCAACAAAAATGTTGGGTTTTTTATAGTATTTGCCCTAAACATTTTTTGTTGTTTGTGTTCTTTCTATTTAATAATATAAATCAAACTATCTTCACTCTTATAAAGATCTTAGACACTTATAA